>NW_007240408.1:190191-207750 GCF_000164805.1 Carlito syrichta
TATTGCCAGAGCCCAGCAGGTCTGAGGCTGCGGTGGCTGGGAGCGGCCACTGCACTCCAGTCTGGGTGACAGAGTGAGACTCCAAGTCAAAAAAAAATAGAGGGAACAGATGAACTTAAAAATGAACTTTTTTTGAGTCAGGGTCTCACTTTGTCATCCAGGCTGGAGTATAGTGGCACAATAATGGCTCACTGCAACTTCAACCTCCTGGGTTCAGGGGATACTTCCACCTCAGCTTCTCAAGCAACTGGGACTACAGGTGTGCACTACCACACATGATTAATTTTTAAAATTTTTTATAGAGATGAGGTCTTACTGTTGCCTAAGTTGGTCTCAAACTCCTGGAATCAAGCAATCCTCCTACCTCAGTTTCCCAAAGTGCTGTGATTACAGGCGTGAGCCACTGCACCTGGCCTAAAAATATATAAATATTTAAACAGAGAATTGGAATTCATAAAAAGGAATCAGATGATTGATTTGAGAACTATAGAGAAGGTATCATTGGCAGGTTGTGGACTTTTTTTTTTTTTTAACAACAGAATAACAGCTAATAAGCAGCATTCATTATTGTGTAATTTTACCCAGTCCAAAACCTATATATCAAAGTACAATAAGTTAATTGACCTCTTGCTAGAAACCAATCTATCAATAAACATTAGAAATTTATGCTATGTGGTAAATTTGGACCAGAGCTATCTAGGAAGAAGGAATTACTGGTATTTCAACACTGATGGAAACAAAGTAAGAAAAGTCTGCTATAAAAGATTTTATTGGCCTCAGACATTCAGGAGGATGAGTGGTCAGCGACTTCCTAAGCTGTAGTCTGCCAGGGCTTTTGTACCGGGGCATTAGAAGAAATCAAAGGTGGGATGTGTTACCCTTGAAAACCCAAAGAACATTCGTTTTCATGGGGACAGTGTAAGCCATAGGAGAAAATTATCTTCGTAAAAATGTTAACTGAGAAAAAATCATATACCAGTCTGATTTGAAAGAAAATGTGCAAAGTCTAATTTTCCAATTAATTAAAATTATTTTGCTTGAATTGTCAAATTCTGCTTGGAAATTAAGGCATGAAAAATGCCTGGAATACAGATGCGGGGAGAAAAACCAAAACAAACAAACAAACAAACAAAAAAACCAAACACCGAAGGATTTGGAGTTAGAGAGACCTAGGATAAAATTCCAGCTCCATCATGTTCCAACTATAGACCCTTAGCAAAATATTGCCCCTCCACATGCTCAGTTTTTTCAGCTCAGTAAAGGACGAGAGAGAGCATCCAGAAGCACCTCATATAGTGCTTGGGTAGATCAAGGGGTTAATGGGTGGTATGGATAATTTTTACAGCTGTGACAGGATTGATATTTGAAGATAAAATCCTCATTATTTTGAAGATTTTTTTTTTTTTTTGAGTTGGAGTCTCACTCGGTCGCCCAGACTGGAATGCAGTGGCCGCTCCCGGCCACCGCAGCCTCGACCTGGTGGACTCCGGCGATCCTTCCACCTCAGCCTTCCGAGTAGCCGGAATTACAGGCGTGCGCTACCACGCCCGGCTGATTTTTTGATTTATTGTAGAGATGAGGTCTCGCTGCCCAGGCGGGTCTCGAACCCGCGGGCTCAGGCAATTCACTCACCTCAGCCTCCCAAAGGCGCGGGATTACAGGCTGAGCCACCGAGCCCGGCTAGATTTTGTTTTTAATTGGGTCTTTTTTGGGCAAATTTGCTTCTCTTGTGCTGTAGAAATACAATACATTATGATGGGATATAAAATGTGGTGTCTAAGCACTGGTCACATACTCAGGACAGGCACTGAAACCATATATCTCCTTCTGAATATTGCAGTGGGAATCAGTATGTGAAAATATATTTACATTTATGTATTTTTTCCAAAGTAAAACAGAGAAGAGGAAATGTAACAATGAGTAGAAACTAATTAGCAGCACAAATGTCAGAAGTGGAGACGTTTGAGATTCTGTGCTATAATTTATCTTCTGCATTGTGAATTTTAACTAAAACAAGAGGCTGTGCTGAAGAAACAGGTTCCTTGGGCTAATTCAGGGGAATGGACATTCTGAAAAGTCTGCTGTTATCACGAGGGAGGACAAGCTTAAGCAATCATGGACAATAGCTTATATCTTTTGCCAAAAGGAGTGCTCACAGATTTCCATTGCAAATAGAACTTAGAATATTGTTTAAAAGGAGGGTCCCTCTAACAGTCCCTCCTGGCAATGACTGTAACTGGCAATGATTGGTCAGAGTTGGGGTTTCTAAACTGAGCCCATATTTGTCTAAAATCTCTGGGTGTCACCATTTGCCAAGAAAACAAAACAAAACAAAAAGCTGAGTTTCTTTTCTTTCCCTTTCAAACGAACAATAAAAGGACCAAATGGACATTCTAGGATTAAAAAAGACAATATCTAAACTTAGGAATTCATTAGACAGAATGAAGAGAAGACTGGACACAGATGATAAAATTAGCAAACTTGAAAACTGGTAATTAGAAAATATCAAAACAGAATATAAAGAGAATACAAATTAATTTTTTAAAAATAATAGGGCATAAAAGACGTGGGATCAATAAAAATGACAATATGCTTGTAAATGTAATGTCAGAAGAGAGGAGAGAGAAAATGGAGGCAGAGGACATATTTAAAGAAATAAAAGTCAGTCGGGCTCGGTGGCTCAGCCTGTAATCCTGCACCTTGGTAGGCTGAGGTGAGTGGATTGCCTCAACCCGCGGGTTCGAGACACCTGGGCAACTTGGTGTGACCTCATCTCTACAATAAATAAAAAATTAGCTGGGCGTGGTAGCGTGCGCCTGTAGTTCCAGCTACTCGGAAGACTGAGGTGGAAAGATTGCTGGAGCCCAGCAGGTCGAGGCTGCGGTGGCCGGGAGCATGCCACTGCACTCCAGTCTGGGCGACGGAGTGAGACTCCAACTCAAAAAAAAAAAAAAAAAGAAAGAAAGAAAAGTCAAGAAGTTTTCAAAACTGATGAAAGACATTGCTATGGCTTGAATATGGTTTGTCTCCTACAATTTATGTATGTACAAGACAGTGTTGAGAAGTGGTGGGACATTTTAGAGGTGTTTGGGTCATGGGAGCGCTGCCCTCATAAAGAGATTAATGGAGCTTTCACAGGAGTGGATTAGTTGCCATGAGAGTGGGTTGTTATAAAACAAGGTTGTCCCCTCTATTTGGTTTCCTTCACATCCACTCACTTTACCTTCTGCTTTTCAGCCATGTTATGAAGCAGTGCAAAAACCCTTGCCAGAGCTGCTGCCATGTCTTTGGACTTCCCAGCCTCTAGAACCAAGAGCCAAGATTAACTTCATTTCTATATAAATGCAATGGGAACCAGTATGTGAAAATATATTTACATTTATTTATTTTTTCCAAAGTAAAACAGAGAAGAGGGAATGTAACAATGAGCAGAAACTAGTTAGCAGCACAAATGTCAGAAGTGGAGACATTTGAGATTCTGTGCTATAATTTACCTTCCAAGTAGCTGGAACTACAGGTACATATCACCACACCCAGCTAATTTTTTTTATTTATTGTGGAGATGAAGTCTCACCAAGTTGCCTGGACTGTCTTGTACTCCTGGGCTCAGGCAATCTTCTTGCCTCTGCCTTCCAAAGTGTTGGGATTACAGGCATGAGCCACCACAACCACCTTGGCCATATTATAATGCAGTACAAAAGCCCTCACCAGAAGTTGCTGTCATGCACTTGGATTTCCAAGCCTCCAGAGCCATGAGCCAAAATAAAATTATTTTCTTTATAAATTACTCAGTCTCAGGTATTATAACCACAGAAAGTGAACTAAGACTAAGCATTGACCCACGAATAAAAAACTTCAGTGGATTACAACAGAATAAAACAAAACAAAACCAGACAAAACAACAAATGACCAGGCCAAACTAATCAACTAAACTAAAACCTCACAGGCACATTATAATCAAGCAGCTGTAATCCAAACATAGTAGAAAATCTTAAAATCATACAGAGGAGAAGACACATTTTAGTCAAAGGAGCAATAATAAGATTGATAAATACTTTTCCAAAAAATATGAAAGCTAGAAGATGAAGAAATGACATTTTTAAAGTCTTGAGGGAAAAAACTGAAAACCTAGAAAAAAGTTCTTAAAAAACAAAGGTGAAATAAATCTTTTTTTTAGCAAACAGAAGCTGAAAACGGTCATCACTAATAGTGCTGTGACACAATAAAAACTAGTTTAAGAAAGACCATAAGTCAAAAATGCCTATTGTAATAATGCAAAAATGCATATGGTAAACACTGAATTATAAAAAAATGTAAAACAAATAAGTTAATAGAAGTGAAAAAAATTTAAGTATGACTGATTAATTCAAAAGAAGGTAAGAAAGAGACATAAAACAACAATTTAAAAAATGAGACAAAAAGAAAACAGATAGCAAGATGGTAGATTTAAACGGCACTATGTCAGGTATGGTGATTCATGCTTGTAACCCAGCACTTTGGGAGGCAGAGGCAAGCGGACTGCCCGAGTTCAGGGATTTGAAGCCAGTCTGGGCAACTTGGCAAGACCTTATCACTACAAAAAAAAAATTAGCCAGGTGTGGTGGCTCATGCCTGTAGTTCCAGCTACTTGGAAGGCTGAGGCAGAAGGATCTCCTGAACCCAACTGGTCAAGGCTGCAGTGGCTGTGAGTGTGCCACTGCACTCCAGCCTGGGCAACAGATTGAGACACCAACTAAAAAAATAAAAAAATAAACCCTACTCTATCAGTAATTACACTAAATGTAAATGAACCAATCGAAACAAGAGATAACATTCATTTGATCACATTAAAAAAGCCAAATATTTGTTTTTTATGAGATACACTTTACATGAAATGATGCAGAGAGATTGAAAATAAAAACATGGAAAAGATATGCTATATAAATACAAATGAAAAGAAAGCTGGGGCTGGGAATGGTGGCTCACACCAGTAATCCCAGCACTTTGAGAGGCAAAGGCAAGAGAATTGTTTGAGACCAGCATAGGCAACATAGTGAAACCTCATCTCTACAAACAAATTTTTAAAAAAGAAAGTTGGTACAGCTTTATTAACATCAGAAAAGCAGACTTTGAGTCAAGAAGTATTATTGGAGATAAAGAGGAACATTCCTTAATGATAAAAGAGTCATTTCAAAAGACATATGTAGGGTAACCCCTTCGGGTCCCCTCCCACTGTGGGAGCTTCTCTGTCCTCTCAATAAATCCTGCTTTCTCAAAAAACAAAAACAAACAAACAAAAAAAGACATATGTATCCCTATATATATACATAGTTAATCCTGCCAGCAGGAAAAAATGTCATATATAACAAGCCTAGATTTATATACACCTAATAACACATCTTCAAAATATGTAAAGAAAAAGTTGACAGAACTAAAGGGGGAACAGACAAGTCCACAATCAGACTAGGGATTTAGCATATTTCTCTCCAAAACTAATAGTACACACAGACAAAAATTCATAAAAATATACATTATTTTAAAAACATGACTAGTCAACTGGATCTATTTGACATTTTATTTATTTATCTTGAGTTAGGGTCTCATTCTGTCGCCTAGGCTGGAGTGCGGTGGCATGATCACCATTCATCCCAGTCTTGACCTCCTGAACTCGAGGGATACTCCCGTCCCAGGTTTCTGAGTAGCTGGGACTACAGGCATGCACCACCACTGTCTGGCTTATTTATTCACTTGTTTTTTTTTTGTAGAGATAAGGTCTTGCTATGTTGCCCAGGCTGGTCTTGAACTCCTGGGTTTAAGAAATCCTCCTATCTTGGGCTCCCAAAGTGTTGGAATTCCAGGCATAAGCCACTGTGTCCAGCTCGTTTATTTACTTATTTTTGAGTTGGGGGTCTCACTCTGTCACCCAGGCTGGAGTATAGTGGCATGGTCATGGCTCACTGCAGCTTTGAACTTCTGGGCTCAGGTGATCCTTCCACCTCAGCCTCTGGAGTAGCTAGGACTGCAGGTGTGCTCCACCAGGCCCAGGTAATTTAAAACTTTTTTTTTGTAGAGATGAAGTCTCGTTGTGTTGCCTATGCTGGTCTCAAACTCCTGGGCTCAAGCAATCCTCCCTCCTTGGCCTCCCAAAGTGCTAGGTTTACAGGCGTGGGCCACACTGCCCAGCCCTAATTGACATTTATACAACATGATACTCAACAATATTCTTTTAAAGTGTGCATGGAACATTCCCCACATGATATGCCATGAAACAGGTCTCACTAATTTTCTTTCTTTTTTTTTTTTTTTGAGTTGGAGTCTCACTCTGTCACCCAGGCCGGAGTGCAGTGGCACGCTCACAGCCACTGCAGCCTTGACCTGCCAGGCTCAGGCGATCCTTCCGCCTCAGCCTTTCAAGTAGCTGGAACCACAGGCACATGTTACTACGCCCCAATAATTTTTTGATATTTTGTAGAGACGAGGTCTCACCAAGTTACCTAGGCTGGTCACGAACCCCTGGGTTCAGGCAAGCCTCTTGCCTTGGCCTCCCAAAGTGCTGGGATTACAAGCTTGAGTCACTGTGTCTAGGACTAACTTTCAAAAAATTGACCTGACTTGATTCTCTGACCACAGTGGAAATATAATAGAAATCAACACCAGAAGGACAAATAGAAAATCCTCCAAATATTTGGAGTTTAAGCAATTCACTCTTTTTTGTTGCTTAGAGATAGGGCGTTACTCTATTGCCCAGGCTGGAGTGCTGTGGTGCAAGTCTCACTCATTATAACCTTGAAATCCTGGGTTCGAGCAATTCTTGCACTTCAGTCTCCTGAATATGTAGGACTACACGTGTGCACCACCACACCTGGTTAAAACAATTTACTCTTAAAAAACCCATGGGTCAAAGGAGAAATCATGAAGTAAATTATAAAATATTTGGAGCTGAATTATATTGCATTTTTATTATTTCTCAGCTCCAAAGATTTTATTAGACTTGTGAAAGTAAGGTAAAAAAATACATAGAAAATCAAGAAGAAACTTTTAACATCAATGATGTAAACCTTCATCTCAAGAAGCTAAGAAAAGATGCACAAGTTAACCCTAAGGAGAAAACAGAATAAAGGAAATAAAGAATAAGAACAAAGATCAGAAAAATAGAAAGCAGGTATCCAAAAGATAAAATCAACAAAACCAGCCAGGCTCGGTGGCTCAGCCTGTAATCCTGCGCCTTTGGGAGGCTGAGGTGAGTGAATTGCCTGTTCGAGGCCCGCCTGGGCAACTTGGCGAGACCTCATCTCTATAATAAATCAAAATGAGCCGGGTGTGGTAGCGCGCCCCTGTAGTTCCAGTTACTCCGAAGGCTGAGGCGGAAGGATCGCCGGGCACAGCAGGTCGAGGCTGCGGTGGCTGGGAGTGGCCACTGCACTCCAATCTGGGTGACAGAGTGAGACTCCAACTCAAAAAAAATCAACAAAACCAAAAGTCGGTTACTTGAAACCACTGATAAAATGGATAAATGACTGGCAAATTGATAAAGAAAAATAAGGGACAAAGCCAATTTATCAATATAAGTAAGAAAATGGAAAAATTATTACTGCATACATTTTTAAAGATCATATATCTTAAATAGCAAAGGTTTTGAAAGCTATTATCTACCAATTCTGGCACAAGACAAATAGAAATTTAGTATATTTCTATGTATGCTAGACCATATGACTCCATAATTAAAACCTTTCCACATAGGAAATTTCCAACCCAAAGGTTTCACTGGTGAATACCTCCAAATTTCAAGAAAGAAATAATAGTAATAGGAAAAAAAAAACCCTCTTCCAGGGAATAGAGAATGAGCAAAGATTTCCCAACTTATTTTGTGAGAACAACATAACAATGATATTATAAAACAAGGACTTTACAAGAAAGAAAATCACAGGCCAGTATTTTTCATGAACATAGATACATATAGTGTGGCTTATTTTATTTTTATTTTTATTTTTTTGAATTGGAATCTCACTCTGTCGCCCAGACTGGAGTGCAGTGGCATGCTCCAGGCCACCGCAGCCTCAACCTGCTGGGCTCCGGTGATCCTTCTGCTTCAGCCTTCCAAGTAGCTGGAACTACAGGTGCGCGCTACCACGCCCGGCTAATTTTTTGATTTATTGTAGAGATGAGGTCTCGCCAAGTTGCCCAGGTGGGTCTCAAACCCTCAGGCTCAGGCAATCCACTCACCTCAGCCTCCCAAAGTGCGGGATTACAGGCTGAACCACCGAGCCCGGGTAATGTGGTTTAACATTAAAAAGTTGGTCAATGTATTTCAACACAGTAGCAGAATAAAGAAAAACTAATAGATACATCAGAAGTGAGGAGGATTTATTCCAACAATGCAATGTGTGGTTTAACATGAAAAAGTTGGTCAGTGTATTTCTCTACATGACTAGCAGAATAAAGAAAAACTAATAGATGCAGAAAAAACACTGAAGTTCAACATCCATTCATGACAAAAGTCTCAGTAAATGAGGAATTAAAGGGAACTTTCTACTTATGACCATAAATGTTAAAAAAATTGGAAAGGAAAAAGTAAAAGTATCAACATTTGTAGATAAATTGTGTACAAGTCCAAAGACTTGACAAACTACTAGAATTAAGAAATGAGTTTTCCAAGGTCACTGGATATAAGATCAATGTACAAAAACAGTGGTATATCTATATAATAGCAGGAAATAATTCAAAAATAAAGCAAAATAATATTAGTCACCACAGTGTTGCACTCATACACACATATACACACACAAATCCTATGAATAGATCCAATAAACTGCAAACTACATAATTTGTAAGATTTCCTTAAAGATCTATGTAAGTGAAGACATATACCATGTTCAAAAATTAGAAGTTTCAATGTTTTTAAAATGCCAGTGTCTCTCAAACTGACTTATAGATTTAATGCAATCTCAGTAACAATCTAAACAGGGTTATTTTGTGAAAATTTATGAGATAATTCTAAAATTTATATAGAATTATAAAAGACCTAGAATAGCCAAAGCGGACTTGATAGAAAAACTAATTTGGGGGACTTACACTTCCAGATATCAAGACATATTTAAAAATTTAATGCATAATGCAATTTGCTAATATTTGTTGAGAACTTTTTGTGTCTATGTTTGTGAGTTATATTGACTGGTAGCTTTCTTTTCTTTTCTTTCTTTTTGCATTGGAATCTCACTCTGTCACCCAGGCTGGAGTGTAGTGGCACACTCACGGCCACCATAACCTCGACCTGCTGGGCTCAGTTAATCCTTCTGCCTCAGTCTTCTATGTAGCTGGAACTGTAAGTATGTGCCACCATGTCTGGCTAATTTTTTGATTTATGGTAGAGATGAGGTCTTGCCAAGTTGCTCAGGCTGGTCTCAGACCCTTGGGCTCAGGTAAGCCTATTGTCTTGGCCTCCCAAAATGCTGGGATTACAGGCATAAGCCATTGCAACTGGTGCTTTCTTTTCCTGAGATGTCTTGGTATGACCTTGGTATCACATTAATGCTTAATGCTGATCTTATTGGGAAGTGTTCTTAATTATTTTCTGAAAATGTTTTGTGTATGATGGTATTATTTCTTCTTTGATGTTTGTAGGATTCTTCCAGTTCTCCATGTCTTTTTTTTGCTATGACTGAGAAACTCAGAGTGCTTTGACTGCTGTATGCCCTGACCAGTTCTGTGTTTTTCCCTGCAGGCACGAACCCAAGCCCAAACCTGGAATATCTCAGACACTGATAAACTTGTTAGGTTGTTGCCTGAAATACAGAAAGATCAAACATGCTGCTAAATATGTAGAAACTACCTCCCACCGAGTCAAATTCCTTAAAATTTCACATAAACTCCATAACCCAGCCCCCTCCTTGCAGACATAAATCTTTTCCTCTCATTGTTTGATGCAAGGATCACTGCATCACTCTGTAAGTAAGTTCCCCTAATAAATGTTTTGGACTGGTCACCCTGGCATTTAGTGTTTCTTTCTTTGAACTCTAACCAGTCTTACATCCAAAAGTCCCTTGTGGGAACTTTCCTGTCACCATTTTTGGGGAAACTCTTTTCTGTGGAACAGCGTTTCACAGAATTCATCAGAATTTATCTGGGTCAAGAGTTTTCTTTGTTGGAAGGTTTTAAATTGGGGATTCAATTTCTTTAGTAATATAGAGCTACTGAAGTTTTCTGTTTCGTCTCTAGTCAGCTTTAGCCATTGGTTTCTTCCATAGAATTTGTCAATTTCATCCATATTGTTAAATTTATTGGAAAAAAGTCACAATAAGATTATTATTTTTATTTTTGAGTTGGAGTCTCACTCTGTCACCCAGGCTAGCGTGCAGTGGCACACTCATGGCCACCCCAGCATCGACCTGCTGGGCTTCAGCAATCCTTCTGCCTCAGCCTTCCCAGTAGCCAGAACTACAGGTGTGTGCTACCACACCCGACTAATTTTTTATTTGTAGAGATGAGGTCTTGCCAAGTTGCCCAGGTTGGTCTCGAATCCACGGGCTCAGGCAATCCACTTGCCTCGGCCTCCCAAAGTGCTGAGATTACAGGCCAAAAAGATTATTTTATTATTCTTTTAATGCTTGTAGGATTTTGATGTTTCCCCTCCTTCTGTTCTTTTCTTTCATTCTTTCTCATTCTTTCTTTTCAAATATAAACATTTAAAAGTATACATTCTTTGTGAAGCACTTCTTTATTTACATATGTAAATTCATGTATAATACTTTAGTATGTATAATGCTTTATTTACCCATGTAAATTTTGATATGTTGTGTTTTTATTTTCTTTCAGTTTAAAGTATTTTCTGACTGGGCTCAGTGGCTCAGCCTGTAATCCCAGCACTTTGGGAGGCCAAGGCGAGTGGATTGCCTGAGTCCGCGGGTTCGAGACCAGCCCGGCAACTTGGTAAGACCTCATCTCTACAATAAATTGAAAAGTTAGCCAGGCGTGATGGGACACACCTATAGTTCCCTGCTACTTGGAAGGCTAAGGCAGAAGGATCACCAGAGCCCAGCAAGTCAACACTAGGGTGACTGTGAGTGTGCTACTGTACTCCAGCCTGGGTGACACAGTGAAACTCCAACTAAAAAAAACAAAAAACAAAAAAAAACCCCCAAAAACCTCCCATGTAGCTCGTCACCTTACGGAATGACATGCTAATTTTTTAAAAAAGTATTTTCTAATTTCTCTTGTGATACTTTCTTTGATCATGAATTAACTAGAATTTTGTTGTTTAATTTTCAGACACTTGAGTCATTTTCATACATAGTTGTTTTTGACTTTTAGTTTTAATTTCATTATGACCAGAGTACATATTCTGTATGACTGAAATATTTTTGAATTTATTGAGATATATTTTATGATTCAATATATGGCCTGTCTTGGTGAATATTCTCTGTGCACTTGAGAAGAATGCTTTTTCTGTGTTGGTAGAGTGTTCTACAAATGTCAATTAGTTCAAATTGGTTGATAATGTTCCAGTCATCTATATTTTTACTAATGTTTGTGTACTCATTCTCAATTACTGAGAGAGGAGTATTAAAATCTCTAGCTACAGTTGCACATGTCTATTTTTTCTCTTCTCTCAGCTTTTAGTTTATGCTGCTTGAAGCTCTTTTATTAGATGTATGTAAATTTAGAGTTATTATGCCTGCTTGTTTAATTGACTCTTTACCATTATGAAATGTAGGTCTTTATCCCTGGTAATAGTTTTTGTTCTGAAGCTTTATTTTGTCAGATAGTAATATAGCCATGTCACTTTTTAATTGAATTGAATTGAATTTTTGAGTCAGGGTCTCACTCTGTCACCTAGGCTGGAAGGCAGTGCCACGATCATGGCTCACCACAATCTCGACCTCCTGGGCTCAGGCAATCCTTCCACCTCAGCCTCCTGAGTAGCTGAAACTACAGGCGTGCACCACCATGTCTGGGTAATTTTTTAGTTTTTTGTAGAGATGAGGTTTTACTCTGTTGTCTAGGCTGGTCTTGAATGCCTGGGCTCAAACAATATTCTCACCTTGACTTCCCAAAGTACTGTGATTAAAAGTGTGAGCCACCATGTCCACCTTGAAGACATTTTGAAAATGAAAAAAATGTTTTTATGGTCACTGTCTCCAGTAATTGTTATTTGTGTAGAACCTTGTTTCCACCTAGGATCATTTTTGTTCTACCTTAAGAACTTCCTTTAAATCTCTTCTATTGTAAGCCTGGTGACTATAAATTGTCTCAGTTTATTTTGGCCTGAAAAAAACTTTAGTTTCTCTTGATTTTTTTTTTTTTGTTGAGTTGGAGTCTCACTCTGTCACCCAGACTGGAGTGCAGTGGCTGCTCCTGGCCACCACAGCCTCGACCTGCTGGGCTCCGGCGATCCTTCTGCCTCAGCCTTCCAAGTAGCTGGAACTACAGGCGCCCGCTACCACGCCCAGCTAATTTTTTGATTTATTGTAGAGATGAGGTCTCGCCAAGTTGCCCAGGCGGGTCTTGAACCCGCGGGCTCAGGCAATCCACTCATCTCAGCCTCCCAAAGCGCAGGATTACAGTCTGAGCCACCGAGGCTGGCTTCTCTTGATTTTTATATCAGCACAATTGAAGTGTAATTTACTTTACTTACCACAGAATTCATTTATTTGTCTTTATTTTAGAAGAAAATTTTCTCTGAATATAGAATTTTAGGTTGATGGGGTTTTTGTTTTGGTTTGCTTCTTTCTAGCACTTTCAAGATATTATTTCATTGTTTTCGGGCTTATATAGTTTTTTCTCTATTATTTGTTTTTTTAATCTGGTACCATCTCATTCTGTAAAATAGTTTTTGACAAGTTGCACAGTTTCTGACAAGAAATTTGCTTCCATTACTATTTTTTTTTTTTTTTAGTTGAAGTCTCACTCTGTCGCCCAGGCTGGAGGACAGTGGCACGTTCATGGCCACCACAGCCTCAGCCTGCTGGGCTCAGGTGATCCTTCTGCCTCAGTCTTCCAAGTAGCTGGAACTACAGGCACATGCCACCACACTCGGCTAATTTTTTGTTTAATTTATTGTAGAGATGAGGTCTCATCAAGTTGCTTGGGCTGATCTCGAACTTGTATGCTCAGACAATCCTCTCACTTTGGCCACCCAAAGTCCTGGGATTATAGGTATGAGTCACCATGCCCGGCCACATTATTGAGTTTTAGTGTTTTTAAAGAGCTCTGGGTTTTGTCCTGTGAGGCAGCTGAGTTCCTTTAAAATCATATTGATCCTCTTGAGCCTTGTTTTTAAGTTTTATTAGAGTTGATTTGGAACAGCCTCTACTCTACAGATAGTTTTGCCTTACTATGAATACATGACTTCTGAACTTTACTAAATGTCATGGTTGTTCAATGAGGATTCCTCTTCACTCCGGCTGGTCAGAGCTTGAATGTCTTCTAACCTCAGATGAACTCTAATAATTTTTCAGTTTACAACACCCTAGATGTTTTTTGGCCTAGCCTTGTGGTATTCACCCTTTCATGCATGGTTTTGACTTTAGCATAAACTTAAGGGCATCTCTAAGCAGATGTCTGGAGATTTTTTTCTGTAGTGTTTCTCTCATTTGTAACTTTGCCCTGCTACTTGCAACTATCTCAGGCTCTATGAATCCCAATTTCTGTTCTCAAATAAACAGCTAAACTCTGCTTCAGATCTGCTATGCTGTACTGTGTCCAGAATGTATCTCCAAGCAGAAATCTGGAAATTCATAGGACTTACAATGTTTATTTCCCTTTTTTTAGTTCAAATTTCTGTACAGTTTGTTTAATATGTGAGAAAAAGTTGTTTTGTCACTTTTCCTAGATATTTTGGTGGAAGGGTAAGAATGAGCCCTATTTCTCCATTACTGCTTAGAGCAGAAGTACTATCAAGTGGTGTGTATCATTTATAATTTATGTACTGTATGTAGACATATTATATATATTACAGATATGCAATGCAATGACAATTTAATAAAATTATTTAAATTTTAAAAATGTAATATATTAAAATTTTTAATTTATATTAGAAAATGTACTTCAAAATGTATTTATTTTTTATTTTTTTTTGAGTTGGAGTCTCACTCTGTCGCCCAGACTGGAGTGCAGTGGCTGCTCCCGGCCACTGCAGCCTCCACCTGCTGGGCTCCGGCGATCCTTCCACCTCAGTCTTCCAAGTAGCCGGAATTACAGGTGCGCACTACCACGCCCGGCTAATTTTTAAATTTTATTGTAGAGATGGGGTCTCGCCTGCCCAGGCATTGTATTTCTAAAACAACTTTTAGTTATATAAATGTAACAGAAATGCCATGGTTGGACATGCATTAGGATTCGGTTTCTGAGGTCACTTAGGCAAATCCTCCTCCCTTTGTATCCATTTGCAACTATGATATACACCAGTCCTGAGGAATCCCTGAAGAGCAGTCTTTTTTTTTTTGAGTTGGGGTCTCACTCCGTTGCCCAGGCTGGAGTGCAATGGCACATTCACGGCCACCACAACCTTGACCTGCTGGGCTCAGGTGATCCTTCTGCCTCAGCCTTCCAAGTAGCCGGAAGGACGGGTGCATGCTACCATGCCCGGCCAATTTTTTGATTTATTGTAGAGACAAGGTCTCACCATTTTGCCCAGGCTGATCTTGAACCTGTGGGCTCAGGTAATCAATCCCCTTGCCTCAGCCTCCCAAAATGCTTCAGCCACCGTGCCTGACTAAAAAGTAGTCTCAAACTCTTTTCAGATATTTATAAATATAGCTGATGGACTGGGGTGACCTCAACAGAAGTCTGAAGGTGGGGAATTAGATCAGAAATCACTGAAGGAGAACTCACTACAAATGGAAGGAGCCAGGCATTTGAACAAGCTCTAGCAACAGATTCCAAGTAATGGAGAACAAGTACAAGACAAGGGGTGATATCAGAGATAATTCCAATCTAGCTACTCTGGTGGCAGATAGGCCCCCTGGGAGACAGGGATCATGAGTTTGAGTCAGAAGAGTTATATCACTGATCTCTAAAATGCAATGGCGCTCAGTCAACCTCGTTATGATGCCCCTCCTTTCACTGGGTATTCCTCAGAAGGAGCGTTCCAAGGAGTAAAGTCATGAACTTTCTTGCTTTGAATGCAATGTGGTCTGAGTTTTGTGGCCTTCAGGTTACAGTTGAATTCCAACTCCACCAGCAGGAGGCATGGCTGAGTTCCTGTTTCACTGGTTCCTAGTGGTGGTGGTGGTGATAACATCAGCAGGAATGGAGTTTCAGCAGGAGTTTGACTCTTGTGAAATCATTAGGGCCTGAGGTTGTGGAGTCCCTGCCTGGATGTCCATGGCAATGAGAAAAAGAGTCATATAACTAACAGCTCAAGCAATTTTACTGCAGGACCTCTCCAACTGAGCATGACATAGAAAAATCATTCTCTCCATTTCACAGGAGATAACTTTAATCTGAGGCATCAAGCCAAAGCAGCAGCATTTCAATTTCACTCACAATGGTACATGGCAATGATGGGAGCCAATTGCCAATCTGGAGTTGCCCTTCCCTGAATGATTGTGTCCTGAGTATGCAGATTTCTGACTTTGCTAGCCATGGCTTAAAACCCCCACGTTTTGATTGTTTGCAAAAATTCTAGGTTTCAAGCTACCAAGATTTAATTGTGAGTGTCAATGGATGACAATGGCATTCATCAACTGAAAAAGTTGAAGATTTCTGCTTACTTTTATTTGATTTTTTTTTTTTTAGTTGGAGTCTCACTCTGTCGCCCAGACTAGAGTGCAGTGGCCGTTCCCGGCTACTGCAGCCTCGACCTGCTGGGCTCCGGCGATCCTTCCGCCTCTGCCTTCCAAGTAGCCGGAATTACAGGCATGCACTACCACGCCCGGCTGATTTTTTTTATTTACTGTAGAGATGAGTTTCGCTGCCCAGGAGGGTCTCGAACCCGCGGGCTCAGGCAATCCACTCACCTCAGCCTCCCAAAGGTGCGGGATTACAGGCTGAGCCACCGAGCCTGGCTCGATTTTTAATGTTTATTTTTTAAGAGATGGGATCTTGCTAATATTGTCCAGGTTGGAGTGCAGTGGCTATTCACAGGCATGATAATATCACACTGCAGCCTCAAACTCCTGGGCTCAAACATGCCTCCTGCCTCAGCCTCCCGAGTTGCTGGGACTACAGGTATACTCCAATCCATATAAGAAGTAATAGAAAGAAAATGTGGATAAGTAGACCTTGAATGTATAAAACAGTAATAATAAGATCGGGTGGGTTTTTTCAAAAATAGAATTAAAACACATCTGTGTGTGTGTGCAATGCAGTCAGTGAAGAGCTTTAATTTCAGCAAGACTGACATAATTAGATTTGTTTTTTAAAAAAGAGAATTCAACAGTGTAGGTATGAACCACATTTTATACATATATAAAACATATTATATATTAAAATATACATATATACAGATAATCTGGCCTATCATAACCTATGGGGTTAATCCCTATATCATTAACTTCATCTCTTACCACTACAGTCTAATCATTCTGAAATGATACTTGGATTCCCACTTTCATTGAGTGTCTCTTATTTCAAATTTTCTACAACTAGTTAGGGAGTTATACACTCTATTTCTATTCTTTTAATGATTACTCTAGAAACTGTAACGTATATATTTAACAAATCTGAAGTTAATCAGTTCACCTGTCTTCCTCCTCCAAACTACAAGGACATTAGACACTGTAATTCCATTGTTTCCTCTCTCTCAATGCACACACACACACAGATGTGTTTTATATGTGTGTGTATATGTATACTAGTATAGGCATATGTTTTAATTCTATCTTTGAAAGACTCACTGTCTCATAATTACTACCTTTTATAGTCAAGCTTTATTTATATTTATCCACATATTTACATTTTCTTTGTTCTTCATTGCTTCTTGCATCCAAGACCCTCATTCTGAGATTACTTTTCACATATGAAATCATACTTTATCTAAAGAACTTCCTTTATTATTACTATGATTATTTTAAAAACCAGAGACAAGGTCTCCCTATTTGCCCAGGCTGGTCTTAAGAACTCCTGGACTCAAGCAATCCTTATAAAAAGGTCTTTTAAACTGGATTTAGATTTCCAGGTTGACCATTCTGTTCCTTTAGCACCCTGAACATACCATCCTACTGTCTTCTGGGTGTCCATGTTTGCTTTGTGAAGTCAGTTGTCAGCTTTTCCCTTGCTTCTTTGAAGGCAACCTGTCTTTGCTCAGGCTGCTTTTAAATTCTTTTTATCTTTGGCTTTGCAATCTTAATACAATATTGTGGGTATGGGTTTCTCTTTAATAGTTCTACTTGAAACTTGGGCACTTGTCTTTATCAGTTCTAGAAAATCATCAGCCTTTGTCTCCCCACACATTGTCCCATCCTGCTATCTCCCTCTTCTTTTGAGCTTCTGATTAGGTTTACATCAGGTTATCTCAGGTCACCCTTCATGTTTCCTCTTTTCTTCTTCTTCTTCTTCTCTTCTTCTTCTTCTTCTTCTTCTTCTTCTTCTTCTTCTTCTTCTTCTTCTTCTTCTTCTTCTTCTTCTTCTTCTTCTTCTTCT
>NW_007240408.1:207916-215267 GCF_000164805.1 Carlito syrichta
CCGCCTCCTCCTCCAGGTATCACTCTGTTACCCAGACTAGAGTGCAGTGGCACAACCACAGCTCATTGCAGCCTTGAACTTCTGGGCTCAAGCAATCCTCCCTCCTTAGCTTCTGGAGTAGCTGGGACTACAGGGGCATGCCACTGTGCCTGGCTATTTTTTTTTTCTTTCAATTTTTGTACAGACAAGGTCTTGCTATGTTGCCCAAGCTGGTCTCTAACTCTTAAACTCAAACAATCCTCCTGTTTGACTTCCCAAAATTGTTGGCCTTATAGGTATGAGCCACCATGCTTGGCCACCCTTCATGTTTCTTAATCTCTCTCTCAGAGCTTTATCTCTCTCTGATGTTTTCTGGATGTATACTTCAGCATTATCTTCCTGTTCACTGATTCTGTTAGCACCTACGTCCAGTTGGTTGTCAAACACATTTACTGAGTTTTAAATTTAGTTATGATACTTTTTATTTCTAGAAGTTACATTTAGTTCCTTTTCTTATTTGCTTGGACATTCTTTAAAATTTCTTATTTTCTGCTCATAAGTTTGTTCTTTATTTTTTAATGGACCTAAGATACACAGAATTAGATAAATCATAATCTTTGGTTTAGGATTCACCATCATCACTGCACGTGGATCTCTAATTTGTGTATGAATGTATGTCTGTGGACATTTATAAAAGAATATAAGAACTACCTATAATCCCACCACACAACCTAATAACTAGAAGAGCTGCCTTCCAGATCCTCCTCTGCCTCCTCCTTTCCAAATTTGTGATCATCATTCCCTTTGTTTTTACAGTTTTATCAAACATATATGTGGCCTAAATATATTGTTCAGTTTTAGCTATTTTTCAACTTTATGGAAAGGTATTGTGATGGAAATAATCTTCTAGGACTTTTTTTTTTTTTTTTTGAGTTGGAGTATCACTCTATCACCCAGGCTGGAGTGCAGTGGCATGCTCATGGCCACCCCAGCGTCAACCTGCTGGACTCTGGCAATCTTTCTGCCTCAGCCTTCCAAGTAACTGGAATTATAGGCATGTACTACCATGCCTGGCTAATTTTTGATTTATCGTAGAGATAAGGTCTCTCCAAATTGCCCAGGCTGGTCTCAAACCCGCAGGCCCAGGCAATCCTCTCACCTCAGCCTCCCAAAGTGCTGGAATTACAGGTTGAGCCACCGAGCCTGGCCCAGGGCTTTTTTTTTTTTTTTAACTAAACTTTATATCAGCTAAGATTTATCCATATTTTTGCATACTCTATATAATTTTCCATTGTGTGACCCTACTATGATTATTTTATCCAGTCTTCTTTAATGGGCATTTTGGTCATTTCTAGTTTTTTTTTTTTCCTTCTGCAAATGGTCTTGCTGTGAATAATTCTTGCATCTGTCTCTTGTTAAATATGAGCAGAAGTCCCACTGGGTATATAACTAGGAGTAGAATGCTGAGTTGTAGAGTATGTAAGATACCAGCAGAGCCACTAGCTATCATTCAGTTTGGCTGAAACTGTTCTGACTGGTCAATACCATGTAGTATTTATTGGTTGCTAATACACTGAATGTTCTCCTTGAGAGTCTATGAGTGACGAACTTTGCAAGTTAATGTCAGATTATTATTATTGTTGTTGTTGTTATTATTATTATTTGAGTTGGAGTCTTACTGTTATTCAGGCTGGAGTGCAGTGGCATGCTCACAGACACTGCAGCCTCGATCTGCTGGGCTCAGGTGATCCTTCTGCTGAGCCTTCCAAGTAGTTAGAACTACAGGTGTGTACCACCACATCCGGCTAATTTTTTGATTTATTGTAGAGGCAAGGTCTCACCAAGTTGTTCAGGCTGGTCTCGAACTCCTAGGCTCAGGCAATCCTCTCACCTTTGTCTCCCAAAGTGTTGGGATTACAGGTGTGAGACACCACGCCCAGCACCAAATTATTTTAAAATGATTGTTCTAATATATACCTGAAAGAGAAATGTGTAAGTGATCCTATTGATTCACATTGTCTCTAACACTTGGATTTGTCAGGTTTCTTATGTTTTGCCAGTCTGAGGGATGAAAGTTGGTACCTTATTCTGATCTTCATTTTCATTTCCCTGGTTATTAATAAGTTCGAATGTGTTTTCCAGAGTATATCGACCCAATGTGTTTCCTCTGAGGATGCCTTACTTATTTATCTTGCTTGTGTATCTTACTCATGTGTCATGTATCTTCTGTTTGGTTGTCTTTTTCTTATTGATTTGAAGGAGTTTATTAAAAAAAAAAAGAAAGAAAATTTTTGTTGCCAATTCTCGGTCAGCTATGTATATTACAAATATTTCCTCCCCATTTATAGCTTGTCTTTTTTTTTTTTAAATCAATATTTTTTATTATGGTTTTGTGGGGTATAGCTTGTCTTTTAACTTTCTTTGAGATTTATTATTAGAAATTCTTAACTTTTGACTGGGCATAGTGGCTCACATCTGTAATCCCAGCACTTTGGGAGGCCAAGACAAGAGGATTGGTTGAGCTGAGGAGTTTGAGACCAGCTTGGACAACAATGTGAGATCTCCATGTCTAAAAAAACGAAACAAAACATAGCTGGTCTTTATGATCACACTACTACATTCAAGCCTGGGTGACAGAGTGAGACCCAGTCTCTGGAAAGAAGGAAGAAGAAGTCCTTAAATTTAATATAGTCAGTTGTATCAATCTTTTCTTTTCTAGATGGTGTTTTTTTTAAAAGTCTTGTTTAAGAAAATCTTCTTAATCCAAGGTCAGAAAGATATTTACCTATACTTCTATGATGGTTAATTTTATAGGTCAACTTGAGTGGGGCATGGAGTGCCCAGATACTTGGTTAAATATTATTTTTGGGGTGTGTTTGTGAAAGTGTTTCTGAATGAGATTAACATTTAAACTGAAGCCTGAGTAAAGCAGATTGCCCTCCTCAATGTCCTGAATGGACATTGCCCTCCTCAAGGTCCTGAATGGACCTCCACCAGTTCACTGAAGGCTTGAATAGAATTTTAAAAACTAAGGAAGAATTATTTTTCTCTGCTAGGACATCAGTCTCCTCTTGTCTTTGGTCTTGAATTGGAGCTACACTATCAGCATTCCTGGGTCTCCAGTTTGGCTACTGCAGTTCTTGGGACTTCTCAGCTTCTATAAATGTGTGAGCCAATTCTGTATAATCAATCAATCTCTGTCTCTATCTAATCTATCACCTATCTACACACACACACACACACACACACACTCTGTTGGTTCTGTTTGTCTAAATAATCCAGACAAAGGCAATTTCTATCAAGAGCTTTGCTTTTGGGTCAGGCAAGGTGGCTTAACCCTAATTCCAGCATCACACACACACACACACACACACACACACACACACACACACACACTCTGTTGATTGTTTGTCTAAATAATCCAGACAAAGGCAACTTCTATTAAGAGTTTTGCTTTTGGGCCACACACGGTGGCTCAAGCCTAATCCCGGCATTTTGGGAGGCAGAGATGAGAGGACTGCCTGAGCTCAGGGGTTCGAGACTAGCCTGGACAACTTGGTGAGACCTCATCTCTACAATAAATCAAAAAATTAGCTGGACATGGTGACATGTGCCTGTAGTTCCAGCTACTTGGAAGGCTGAGGTGGCAGGATCACCTGAGCCTAGCATGTCGAGGTTGTGGTGGCCATGAGCATGCCACTGCATTCCAGCCTGGGAACAGAGTGAGACTCTGACTCAAAAAAAAAAAGAGTTTTGCTTTTGTTATTTAAATAATTAACTCAGCCCAACTGAAGATGACTTGTGTATTATGTGAAGTAGGAATCCAATTAATTATTTTTCCAAATGGGTAATCATTTCTTCTTCTTCTTCTTCCACTTATCTGTCATGCCACCCCTGTTATGCATCCATGTTCCAGATATAAATCTGTTTTTGAGCTCTCCAGTTTATTGCACTGATCATTTTGTCTCTCTGAGCCAGCATCATGTGGTCTTGAGGCTACAGCTCCTTAATCAGTGCTGATACTGATAGGGCAAATAACACCTCTTTATTCTTCTGCTTCAGAAGTATTTAAGTTAATTAATGAGATCTTTTAGTACTCAGTTTGGAGCTTTTAATATCATTTCAAATTCAGAGCACCCTGAATCCTTAGAAAATAGCTATTTTCAGTTCTTGTACAGAAAATATACAAAATGAGTTGAAATACTTTCTTTTTTTTCTTTCTTTCTTTTTTTTTCCGAGTCGGAGTCTCTATCTGTTGCCCAGGCTGAAGTACAGTGGCACGCTCACGGCCACTGCAGCTTCAAACTGCTGGGCTCATGCGATCTTTCCGTCTCAGCCTTCCAAGTAGCTGGAACTACAGGCATGCGCCATCATACCCGGCTAATTTTTCTTGATTTTTTGTGGAGATGAGGTCTTGCCAAATTGCCCAAGCTGGTCTCAAACCGATGGGCTCAGGCAATCTTCTCACCTCTGTCTCCCAAAGTGCTGGGATTATAGGCGTGAGCCACCACACTCAGTTGAAATACTTTCTTATATTAGAAAGCAAATAAATTACCAAATATTTCTGGGTTTGTGAAGGACCCAGCAACTGACTTGAAGAGGCTGCCTTTGATCAAGTTTGGGAAAAATAGGGCATAGTAGAATAATAACTTTAATGAATTAAAATATACTATATATGTTTATATTTATGAGCTCATATTGATACTCAAAACGTTCTTGCTAGTCACCATTGAAATATGGTAGGAAACCAAATGATTACTTTTATTTTTATTAAGTTAAAAAAGACACAGACTAAAGTATATCTTAAGAGACTCCTAAAGGGAGGAGGGAGGGAGAAGGGCAAGTGTTGAAAAAATACCTATTGGATACGATGCTCACTGCTGTGGTAACAGGTTCTCTAGAAGCCCAGACCTCACCATCATACAATATATCTGTGTAACAACCCTGCATATGACCCCTTGAATCCAAATTATTTTAAAGAGTATAGATCTTAATATATACAACCTAAAGTACAATCTTAAATGTATTGATTGATGAAAATTTACATTCTTACACATCTATGTAACCATCACTCAAAAGAAGATACAGAAGTGTTTCTCATACCTTAATGTCCATTTGAATCACCAGGTGAATTTGTTAAAATGTATATTCTGATTCAGTAGGCCAGTGGTGCAACCTTAGATCTGTATTTCTGACAAGCTCCCAGGTGACACAGATGCTGATGGTCCATGGACTACATTTTAAGAGGCAAGGATATAGAATTCTTCTATGTTGTATGTAGCATGTAGTTTGTTCTTTTAAAAAATTACTTTGCGATTTTTCATTGTATAACTATTCCTCATTTTATTTGCTTATTTTGGTCATTGATGGACATTTTTGCTGTTTTTAGTTTGGGTCATTATGGATTAAGTTGCTATGGACATTCTTGTATGTCTTTTGGAGGACATATGCACTTACTTTGGGGAAGTATACATCTAGGAGTAGAATTGCTGGGCCATAGGTAGGCATATGTTTAGCTTTAGTAGATACTGCCAAACAGTTTTCCAACATGATTGTGCCATTACTCTTTCTTTCTTTCTCTCTCTCTCTCTTTCTCTTTCTCTCTCTCTCTCTCTCTTTCTTTCTGTTGGAGTCTCACTCAATCGCCCAGGCTGGAGTTCAGTGGCACTCTCATGGCCACCCCAGCATCAATCTGCTAGTCTCAGGCGATCCCTTCACCTCAATCTTCCAAGTAGCCGGAACTACAGGTGTGCGCTACCATGCCCGGCTAATTTTTTGATTTATTGTAGAGATGAGGTCTTGCCAGTTTACCCAGGCTGTTCTCGAATCTGTGGGCTCAGGCAATCTTCTCACCTCGGCCTCCCAAAGTGCTGGGATTACAGGCTTGAGCCACTGCACCCAGTCAGTCATTACACTCTTACCAGCAATGTATCAGAGTTCAATTGTTCCACATTTCACCAACATTTATTGATCTTTCATTTTTTTTTCTCACTCTGCCACCTTGGCTAAAGTGCAGCGTCACGATCATAGCTCACTGCAACCTTGAACTCCTGGGCTCAAGTGATTCTCCCATTTAAGCACCCTGAATAGCTAGGACAATAGGCACCAGCTAATCCACCAGGCCCAGTTAATTTATATTTTTTTGCAGAGATAGGAGTCTTACTATGTTGCTCAGGCTGGTCTGAAACTACTGGCCTCAAGTGTTGATCATTTTAAATTGTAGCATTCTCTTCAGTGTGTGGTGGTATCTTATTGAAGTTTTAAATTTAATTTCTTTTATTAGTAATAATGTCAAATACTCTTTCTTGTGTGTATTGGTCCATTGGTGATCCTTTTTTGAGAATGCTCAAATTTTTTGCCCATTAAAATTTTTGGCTTCTTTGTTTCTCATCGATTTGTAGGTGTTCTTTATATATTATAGATTTGAGTTCTTTATTGGATACCTGCATTGCAAATATTTTCTTTCAGTCTGTGGTTTTTTACTTTCTCAATGGTGTGTTTTGATAAACATAAGTCTTTTATTTTATTTATTTATTTTGAGTTAGAGTCTCACTCCATCACCCAGACTGGAGGGCAGTGGCACACTCATGGCCACCCCAGCATCGACCTGCTGGGCTCTGGCAATCTTTACGCCTCAGCCTTCCAAGTAGCCAGAACTACAGGTGTGCACTACCATGCCCGGCTAATGTTTGATTTATTGTAGAGGCAAGGTCTTGCCAAGTTGTCCAGGCTGGTCTCAAACCCACGGGCTCAGGCAATCACTTGCCTTGGTCTCCCAAAGTGCTAGGATTATAGGCTAAGCCACTGAGCCTGGTCAAATCTTTCATTTTAACAAAATCTGATTTGTCAATATTTTCTTTAAATTTTTTTTTTTAATTTTAAAGAAGTGGGGTACAATTCAGGGTTATGTATACAGATTTTCATTACACAGAATGTATACAAATTTTCATTACCCTTGATCTGTGTAATGAGGTATGCCCCTCCCTCCTCTGGCAGAATCCCACTACGGCCAATCCCGCACTCCTTTCCCCCATCCCGGCAATTTCCCACTACTGGTTATCCTTTTCTTATGGTATTACAATAATTGTTCAAGGTCCATTTATGAGTGAGAACATGTAATACTCGGTTCTTTGTTTTTGCGATAGATCACTCAGTATTATAGACTCTAAGCTCATCTAAGTTGCTGTGAAGTTCATAATTTTGCCCTTCCTGTCAATATTTTCTTAAATGGTTAGTACTTTTTTGCATCCTGCTTAAAAAATATTTGTTCACTCCAAGGACATATTCTCCTATACACGGGGTGTCAAAAAAAAGTACACACATTTTTTTTTTTTTTTTGAGTTGGAGTCTCACTCTGTCACCTAGACTGGAG
>NW_007240409.1:0-491 GCF_000164805.1 Carlito syrichta
GGCTCAGGCAGTCCACTCACCTCAGCCTCCCAAAGTGCTGGGATTACAGGCTGAGCCACGAGCCCGGCTTCAAAATTTTTTTTAAAAAAGAATAATATAATATCTCCCTCATGTGTTTGTTACTCAGATTCAATGACTGCAAACTCTTGACTAATTTTGTTTAATCTATAGCTTTCACTTCCCCCTCTTTTTATTAAGTTAAGACAATTCCTAACCATAATTTTTTATAACAAATATTTTAGTAGATGTCTCTATAATGTAAGAATTGTTTTGTTACTCATAATCACAATACCATTACCACATTTAAAAATGTTAACAGTAATTTCTTTCTTTTATTTATTTATTTATTTTTTTGAGTCAGAGTCTCACTCTGTTGCCCAGGCTGGAGTGCAGTGGCATGCTTACAGCCACCACAGCCTCGACCTGCTTGCTCAGGCAATCCTTCTGCCTCAGCCTTCCAAGTAGCTGGAACCACAAGCATGCACCACCAC
>NW_007240410.1:0-1123 GCF_000164805.1 Carlito syrichta
CATACATAGTTACAGTGTCTCCAGAGCAAGGCAGGAGCAAACTCTCTGAGGTGGTTGAGCTAGTTCCCAGAACACAGTCATGGGCAGTGAGAGCTTGACTCTAGGATTTGAAGTGAGCTTGAAGTGAGTTGGCTATGATGGTGGCTCTGGCATCTGAAATGTTGTTGGGCCCAGTGCAGCTGTAGAGCCAGGGTTGGAAGTGTGGTCATTCACAGGGTGGTCAGGTCTCCAGCATCAGGACACAAATAAGGTAGGGAAATATGGTGGCCCATTTCCCATAGAAGCTAAACACAGCCAATTACTGATTGGTTGAAGAGTGTGCAGCAGCATCCCCATCTCTAGAGCTCCCCGTGGTAATAGTGATTGATCACATCAGTTTCAAAAGATGCTGGCATGCTCCTTGGAGCAGACCACTGGGGACCACAGTGGTATCTGCAATGTGACTGATACTGATAGTCCCACATGCCCTTCTTTGTTCTTAACCATCTCCTGGCATCTCAGATATACTGATCTCACCAGCAATTTTACTTCTATATGAATATTCCCCATCATGGTTTTTGGTTTTGTATTTCGCTTTTTGCTCCACTGTGTTGCTGCAGACTTCTTATTGAGCCCTTGAACCCTCTCTGAGCTGTTTTGCATAGCTGTCTAGTGTGTGCGTGCGTGTGTGTGTGTGTGTGTGTGTGTGTGTGTGTGTGTGTGTGTGTGTAAAGGCTAGTATCCTCTACTCTGCTCTCTTGGCAATGTCCTTAGCTGAACTAATCCCAAATCTACTTTGTTGTCACTATGTTAAAGAGACACTGGTGCCAACTTAAAGAGCCCCCAATGGCCAAAGCTAGAAAAGTCTGAAAAAACTTTTTAAAAAGCAGCAGATTATAATCTTAATGAATTTTATATTATAACCATTACTGGATAACTATATAAAATACATATCCATGATCTTATACTTACATGAAAATGTTGAATAACTAAATAAAAAGAAGAGGCAAATTCCTGTGAAGAAAAAATACCAAGTAATTTGTGTCCTTGCTCCACCCTCAAGGAGTGGGATTAAACCCTGAACTCCCTAAGTGTGGAAAGCACAGAGTGACTTCTGTCTAAAGACTACAGTATAGAGGAAAAA
>NW_007240410.1:1999-3200 GCF_000164805.1 Carlito syrichta
TTACCACATCCTTGGTAAATCTGGCCCAGAGTTATCAATTTTGAGACATAACCTAGTAAAACCATTAAAATGTAGAGTTAGAAAAATAGTCCTTATAGCTGCAAAACGTAAATAGCAAGGTTACAGAATTATATAAATAATGACTTTTAAAATATATGTGTGTAAAGTAAGATGATGCAATTTTTTAAAAGTATGATGTAAGGAGATTAGATCAAGCTAATCTGTCCATCAAGAATCAAAGCTATAGAAAACAGTTTAGAAGATGAAATCAAAGCTAAAGAGAGAATCAAATTCCATATCTAAGATCACTTCTCATAAGGGTGACCTAAATTTATGGTAAGCCTGGCTGTTCAATAAATATTTTCACCTCAAAAGCAGTACTGGGCTTACTAAAATTTTCTGAAACTCAAGTATAATCAAGCTGCAATTAATTTAGAAGTCAGGCTTGTCAATGGAGGCAGAAACTTGACCTTTGATATGAGGAGAGAATTACAAAAACTACCGTATTAAAGCTAATTACAGGTAACTTGAGTCTAAGTGTCTCTGCTTGGGGGAAAAGTACTGTAGATTGGTTAAGAGAATGAACTTTGGGGTAAAAACAACAGCAGCAAAAACAAATACTCCTCAGTTTTAGTGTTTGTTCTGTTGCTTTAAAACGTGTGACCTCAGGAAAGTTGCTTAATAGTTCGGTACCACATTTTCCTCACCAGAATATTGGAGATGATTAAGGTTGTCAGACAGTTTAGTTAAAAAATTAAATCTGGCTATCAATGCTGTTAGGCTTGCTCTGTATTCTTTCAGCAAGTCCCCACCTTTTTAAAACACATCTTAATCAGATTTATCTTGTATTTTTTTCTGTCCTTGTTTTGTAATTCACTATTTCTCCAGTTATTATTGAAAAATGGCATTTGGAAAACAGTAACAGGGAGCTATATTTATTCTTTAGTACTAGGGTGCCATCGATTCTAGGTCCATTTCACTGGAAATAGGAAATTCATGTATATACACCAAATCATACATATATGTGTATCTATATGTCAAAACTGGAAGAACTTAAGCAACAATATAATCTACATTGAGTCATAACATAATTTAAAATAACTGTTCCCAAGTCCTTGCTGATTTAACAAATACTTAAATAAATGTGGTAGAAACTTGAACAACTACCATATTACTACAGGAAAGGGATTGAAAGTAGCGG
>NW_007240410.1:4418-6046 GCF_000164805.1 Carlito syrichta
AAATGTAATGAGTTTCTTTGGAGAGTAATTCATTAGGAAATGAGAAAGCAAATGCACTGTCAAGAGGAAGCTTTTGAAGCTATTACTTTTGTTTTAATCAGCAGGCTTGATTTTTTCCATTAAGGAACAAGGGAAAATGTTTTCTCTGGCCAGGCAACTCTTTCAATAGGAGATTGTTGACATTTAATAAGGCAACATATTTAGAGGCCTAGTGATTGGCCCACTTCAAAAGGTTTGCAGAACTTCTGAGTCAGGAAAATAAGAAATTTTTTTTGTTATTATGGGAGAAAAAGTTGCTAATCTTGGTCTCACAATTTAGAGCTAGTGTGTGACCCCGGGGAAACCTCTTAACAGCTCTGAGTTTTACTCCTGTCCTCTATAAATGAAAATGACATTTACCACATGGAGGTATTTTTTTCAGTTGAAAATGACATATGTAAAGTACTTGGGAAAAAGTGCTAAAAAAAAATCGCAGAGCCAGAATTTGAACCCCAGTGTGACTACAAACCCATTCTTAGTCCTTGCATCCTAATGCCTCGACTTTCATAGAGCATTGCCATTATAAATATAAATGTGAAGGTCTGTGAGGATAGATACAGGGCTTTACAGCCAGAAAAAAAGACTTTTGGGGTGATTTGAAAAAGAAGAAAAGAACTGCATTAGAGAAGAAAAAATACTCCTTTTATTCATTACTCTGTCTCCAGCTCCAGAATGCATAATGGTGGTTTTATATATTTGTGTAAAGGATGGCACAGAATCAAACACCTAACAAAGAGAAAAAACATATTTGACCAACAAACACTTCTTTCAAGACTAAACCCTTTAAAGGTGATGACTTCATTATCCTTAAAGGTTTAGCACACACAAAAAAATCCACTTCAAAGAAACTTCTTCACAGATGGAGATAATTTTGAAATTCGTCCAATATGTGAAAATAGAAGGAAAAAAATCACTTTAGAAGATGTTATGGCTGCATATGCAAAAGTAACAGATACATCTAGAAAGAACTATTATTTCTCATTGAATCAGATATATTAACTGTAAGTATATTATCATTACATATGAAACCATAAAATCATGGCTCTGTCATACCTAAAACCAACAGTATCTTCTCATAGATTAAGGCAGAACACTTACCATGACCTCCAAGACTCTGCCCACTTTTCGGGACTCTGACGCCATTCTTGCTCCTTGCCTCACTCCAGTGATGTTAAGTCTTTTGGTTGCTCAGATGTACCACCCTCTTTCTCATCTCTCAGCATTCATGTGTGCTGTTCCTTTCTCTTTTCTATAAATATTTTTATTATAATATTGTGGTTAATGGTTAGGTACACAGTTAATGGTTAGGTTAATGGTTAGGTATACAAATATGCTTCATTCAGGCACCCTTGTTTATAAGAGGTGTCTCCCCATCCCCAGACAGATATCAACTACCGTTAATCCCATCTCCTTTCCCCTCCCCTCCATAGTTTCCCACCACTGTCAGTCATTTTCTTATAGTATTGCACTAGATGTTAAACGTCCATTTTATGAGTGAGAACATGTGATACTCAGATCTTTGTTTCTGTGAGAGGTCACTCAGTATTATAGACTCTAGTTCCATCCAGGTTGCTGCAAATTCATGATTT
>NW_007240410.1:7371-8580 GCF_000164805.1 Carlito syrichta
ATCTAATATTTTTAGTGGTACTGCCTATCAGGGAACTAGTGACACCCTGTACACATTATCTCTAACTCTTAGAACCATAAATCATTCCAGTTAGTTAATAATTTTTCCTATTTGACAGATGAGCAAACTAAACCTTAGAAATCCAATCATTCAACTGAAGTAATGCAGAGAGCAGGTGGCAAGGTATCTGGAATATAGGTCTGTGTGGCTTCAAGCTCATCGTACTGTCCTCTTTCCAGTCTCCATCTACTTTAAACTCTTCACCTGTCATCAAAGCACCCTCAGATAATGGCCATTGTGCAAACCACATTTTGGGAACCTGCACTGTGACTTGCCTGTTTTACTTGGTGGTGAGAAGGGAAGCAGACACAAGGTAGAAAGTACCAAGAGAGTGAGGAAACGTCTTACTCTTTTAAAATATCTTCCTCATGAGCCAGAAGGGTGTTGAACCAGAAGTAGGTGCTTCATGCAGATGTTACTGAAGAATCACAGAAAGTGACAGCTGGAAGAAAACCTGGTGCTATGACCTAGCCCCTTATTTCATAAATAAGAAACCTAGTCTCAAGATATGTTACATAGCCCGGCTCAGTGGCTCAGCCTATAATCCCATGCATTGGGAGGCTGAGGTGAGTGGATTGCCTGAGCCCATGGGTTCAAGACCCGCCTGGGCAACTTGGTGAGCCCTCATCTCTACAATAAATCAAAAAATCAGTCATGCATGGTAGCGCATGCCTATAATTCTGGTTACTTGGAAGGCTGAAGTGGAAGGATCGCCGGAGCTCAGCGTCGAGGCTGCAGTGACCGGGAGTGGTCACTGCACTCCAGTCTGGGTGATGGAGTGAGACTCCAACTCAAAAACAAAAAAGATGTGTTATGTATCCAGCCCAAAGACACTGACTAAATAAGTGGCAGAGAACTTAAGACTTAAAATGCTGAAGTTTAAATTTCCTATTGGACCACATTGTGTGCCACCTCTAACTTTAAAAAAAAGAATGAATTATGTCAGTTCTCACACTCTCTGTCTTTTGTGGAATGCCCAGTGTCATGAAGGTGGCTTGTTTCTGGTGAATGTCAAAGAGAATTTTAACCATGGAGTAAAAAGGAAAAATGAGTATCACATTCTCTCATTACTTCCCCCAAATATCATGACCTTGTCTCACCCATTTGCTGATCAAAGAGATTCTGAAATACTGCCCACCATGTAGTTGT
>NW_007240411.1:0-840 GCF_000164805.1 Carlito syrichta
CCGAGGCACTGGGGAACCCAGCGCAGAAAAGGTTCAGTCACTGGGTCATTGATCATAGAAGGCCTGTTGATGAGACACCAATCACAGACAAGGGCCAGTCACTAGGACAATATCACAGAAGACAGTCCCTGGGGCATACATTATGGATGAGAGTCAGTCACTGGTTCAGCCACCAAGGAAGAAGTTTAATCACTGAGGCAACCTGCACAGAAGAAAGCCTGTTACTGGGACATCCATCACAGAGTACAGCAATTCACTGAAGCAGTCATTACCGAGGAGTTCAGTCACTCAAACACGAAAAACAATGGATGGCAGTCACTGAGGCACCAATCACAGAAAAGGCCAGTCCCAGGAATACACATCACATATGAGAGTCAGTCATTGTGGCATCAGTTATAGAGTAGAAACAGTCACTGGTGCCCCTATCACAGAAGAGCACACGTCACTGTGGCATCCATCAGAGAACAGACCCAGTCATTGAGGAACTCATCTCAGGAGGACCAGTCACTGGAAAAGCTATCACATAATAGGGTCAGTAACTAAGCCACCCATCACAGAGGAGGGTCAGTTACTGGTGCATCCAACACAGGTGAGGAGCAGTCACTGGAACACACACACGAAAGAGGGATTTTCAGGTGGCACAAATAACAAAGGAGGACTAGTCACTGGAACACCCAATATGTTTTGGATGCCCCACTGGAACACCCAGTATGTTTTGTATCCCCTAGTTATGAATTACACAGTAAGTAGCCATTTTCTGTGTAGGATAACCCGTTGACGAGCCCTCTTCTGTGAGGGTACCCCTGTGACTGGTTGCCTCTGTTAAGGATGCCCCAGTGA
>NW_007240412.1:0-8433 GCF_000164805.1 Carlito syrichta
TTAGAAGTGGAATCTCTGACATGTTTCCGAAAATGAGGCATTCAAAACAATCTCAAAGTCCCAACGCTAAGACAGAATGATTTATCATTGTTTTTCCTCTCATGGAAGCTAAAATACACAACGCATATTTCGACTTTTTGTGAGCTGAATCCTAGGCTGCTGTTTTGAATATTCATTGAGAAAGCTCAAGTCGTAGTAAAACCTAAAATTAGCATGAGAATATTGGGAGCCGTGAGGAGGGAGCTGAGATAACGAGAGAGGAGCATGCCAACGCGACCACTCATTGCTTTTTAGTAGAAATGCATTTATAGGAATTATGTCAGACGTGGAACTTGCTGGCCGCCCTGACTTGGCCTTTCATCAGTGTCGGTGTATGCAGTTGGCACCGTGTGGAATCTGGGCGGCTCAGCAGCAGAGCTCATGGCAAATCTGGATATTCCCCGCGTGTTTCGGGAAGGACAGAGCCCTTTCACGGTAGACGGCTCTGGCTTAAAGGAGAAGCATAGCTTGCTGTTCAAGTTATTTTAAAGATGTCTATGCATTTTATTGTTGAACCCGGGACTCTAATGAGAGAGATACAGAGACCACAAAGAACCAGCTCTGATGCAAACACACGAGGGTCTTTATTCAGGCTCGAGTCTGGGCTCAGGCCCGAAGCAGCAGCTTCAGGGACCAGAGCCCGGATTCACAATGGCAAGCAGTTTTTATGCACAATTACAGAGGGAGGGGAAAGAACTACAAACTTGATTTTACATGATTGGGTAATTTCTCCTAATGGGTACGGGAATACTTGGTATTGGTGGGTGCTGCCCGTGATTGACAGAAACCCACGTAATGGGTCGAGTGGAATGTTAGATAAGTTAGGTCCATACAGTCTCTGCTTGTGAAGTAACCTGAGCCGGCAGACAAAGGGTTACATTAGCCCTTTTAGTTTACCGATCCAGCCCAAGGCTTACTTAGGAAAGCTTGTTTGCTTAACCTTTACATAGTCATTATGGGACAACAAAAGCCAAACTTAACAAAGTTTTAAATATGAATGCTGCAAACACATACAGTGAATGTGGGGTAGAAAATCATATACTAATTCTGGGAATTTATAATAGCAAGCTTATAATAGCAAGGCGGTTACTTTTATAAAGGTCTTTGTTCCCTGCAGGTTTACATAGCCACTGCCTGTAAATTATCACTGAGATATAAACCGGTGATAAAGCCCACCTAGAGAGGAGGTGGCTCCTCTAAGTCTGGTGCCACCTTGTAGGAATGTTTGAAAGAGGCTTATCGCTTTATCCTTTACATCCCGTTGTAAAAGCATAAGTTAGCCTGCTGGTTTGGGGTTGACAATGCTTAACCCAAGGATTCTAAATACAAACACTGCTTAAAACCCGACATATGCCTAATTCTACAGGGTCTGAGGTAGGATTTAAAGTACTAAGATTTCATAAAATACATGAGGTAGGAATACACAAAATATATAATAAATATGAGGTGGGGATATATGAAATATAGTGAACGAAATGCTACTTTTACAGCAAATAAGTTTCTTGGTTTCTTGGTTCTCTCAATAGCATGCTCTTAACCTAAATCTATTGTTGTCCTCTCATTATGATTTGTTTTTTATTTTCGTTGGTTCATTGCAGACATAGTTCTGGACTAGCAGTTTGAATCTTGATTTAAAGATGCTGGGCAAATTGATTCAGCACACCTTAAGGCATTTTGATGGGGAAAAAATAGCTTTAAAAAGTTTTATTCACATCGAAATCTTCATTTCAGATCTTTTCTTTCCTTGAGGAATTTTAAGAAGGTCCCTCTTGTTCTTCTCTTCCTCTTACAACCCCTTCAAAAATTTTTAACATGAGTTGTGGAGAATGGGACAGCTAGTGTGCTTTTAAAGAAAGTGCTTCTTGGCATGTTTTGAAAAGAATGACCTTGCTACTGACTCACATTTAGCTTCTGGGGGCCCAACTCTGCTGTCACCAGGAAGTTTGCCCCTGGGGACAAAGCACTGCAAATGAAGTTACCCTCTCACATCATTCATCCCTGCATGCAGCAGGGCAGTGATGATTTTGTACTGTCATCACTTACTGTTAGCTCATTTAATGCCTTAGTATGTGTCAGACACTCCTATAAAGCAATTATTGCCCTGTGATTCAGGTACAACTTTGACTCAGCTTTATGTGCCCACCTCCATGAATTGAGTAAAATGAGGCATTTTCATAATACCAGATCCTAAGGTTCTGCAATAGAACACTTGCCATGCTTCTAAGAAATTAAAAATGACCACTATTAAATGGTTTGCTTGTATAAATGAATTGTCAAATCATTCAGCATTTGACCGCCGAGGTACAATGAAAAACTAAGTCACTGGAGATCACTATTATTTGGAGGAAATGTGGTTTCAAAAACTCTTCCCAAAAGAGAAGCAAAATACTTTGTTACCCTTTCTATTTCCTTAGTTGTAATATTGGCATAATTAGTTGTTTCATTATTCTTTATTTTCTATTTGTATTTTATTCCCTGAAATCCAAGAAGGTTTGTTCTCCTTTTACCCATATAGCAGTCTCTCTCAGGGAGTCACATACTCCAGGTGCTGTTTGTGGGGGACAGTGCATTATCTGTGTCATTTGTCAGTGTTTCTATGCTCAGCTCCCTCTGGGTCTTCGGCTGACTCTTGAGATATCGATGCTACTTTTCATTTATCAGCCTCTTTTCTTTAGATGTGTTTAGTACCCTAATTAAAATTTCAGTAAATAGATCTGTTTTGTTAAGAATATTTTTGATACTAAAGTTGATCACCACATGACAAAGATGGCTATTGATGGTTCTTCAAGTGTTAAGATTATATTTAGATGAATTTGTAGATTTAAAGGTTATAGAGGTTAGACAAATTACATTTGACAATTTCTTGAGAATCTCATTTTGACAGTATGATTTGTAGCAACGGAATGATGGATGAATTGTATTCATCTCATTAGATTAGCTAATTCTGACAAGTTTTACTTTACTTTCACTGAATATTTGGGAAGTGTTTGTATGTGTGTATTTGTATACAAACAAGATATTTCAAACATGCATTTGAAATCTATTATTACTAAGTCATGGCAGAGATGTCTTTCCAGTGCCTGTACCACCATTTGAGAAATTCTGAAAAGGAGTTTGCTGGCAAGATTTAGGGTTTGAACAAGAAATCATGAACATCAGTGTCACTCAAGGTTATTGATGGCTAACTTTTGGTTATCTAAGAGGTGTTCTAAAGACTCAAATAATCCTTTCAGATAAGACTTTAAAACTAAAGGAATTGAGATATTCTTGAGCAGGAATATGAAAGTACTGAGAACTGTATATAAATTTTTTAAAAATGTAAAGATCTTTGTAAATGGACCCAAAACGCCATTTTTACTTTATTTTCAGCTGTATCTCAGTCATCCAGGGGCGTCAGCCTATATGGGGTTTCATCCTAAGACAACCTCTCATGAAACAGGACTCGCTTGAAATATTTATCACGTCAGGGATTACATACATTTTGACATGAATCTTTTTAATCAGTGGAAAATTTTAAGTCAGGAGAATTCTGCAATGCTATTAACTGGCCAATAGCATGGACTTTTTTTTCCTTTTTTTCTTTTTTTAGCTCTACATTCCCCATGTCTTTCTGAAAATAAAACAAATGGAATGGACTGCACCCTCAAAATATGGCCCAAGATCTGATATTTTTAAAATGTGAACAGCTACCTGGTGTGCCTTTAAAACTCTTGATTCTTAGTCAAGATAAAAGTGTTATTATACAGAGAGTCAAGATGAGAGTGTTATTATACAGAGCTGAATAAAGCTTGAGTATAGATTCCAAATTAGTGTTTTCTAGAGGTTACTATGTAGGCAGTAGTTGGTTCCCTTGCTTCTTACCAAGAGGCACAAATGGAGGAAGGAGATAGCGCTTTACTTTAGAATTATCCCTATAAACCTACTGTTTCATGTCATGATCTTTTTTTGAGGAAAAAGAGATATAATCAGAATAAGAAAGTGTCCCCATTTTGGTTGCTTGTTTAGTGTTGTAGAACTGTCCTGTAGATTGAGCTTCCCTGTGAGGAATCACACTCACCCTCCCCTATTGAGAAGAACATGGTTGGAATTTAATTTACAGCTGAATTATGTTTTCAATATAGATGAAGTATAAGCTATAGCTGATAGCTGCTGCCTCTCCTACCCCTCCAAAAAGAAGTAAAAGTAAATGCTAGAAATTTTAGTTGTTTTTGGTGATTTTTGGATGTAAGAGATGACATAGATCCAAGGATTCAACTCAGTGAATAGGACTGACCCATTCCCTTACCATCATATCTCAGCATTTGTAATTTTCTCTAGTAGTTTCTTTTTGTGTTCTTCCCTGTGAAAGTGCCCTTCTCATTGCAAGGGGAAAAAGAGATATTACTACAGGTGGGACATACACTTTGAATCAGTCTTCTGAGAGTGATAATGTAGGTTTGCTTTTTTTCATAGATTCCTCCTCTCCTCCCATTAAATCCAGATACTTGCATGTGAGAGTTCTTGGCCCAGAATGGGGTGCAGATTAAGCCCATTTTGTTGCCCAACATGGGAAACAAACTTATAATCTTCATGTAATACTTAATGGCTGACCTAAGTAATGGGCATCTCAGTACCTTAATTTGAAGACTTGTACCCTTTCTTCTTGGAGCTGTGGCTCTTTTATGTGCTTAAAGCAGTACTTTATGTCATCTTTGGTGAAAGTACATTTCTATAATCCTGTAATATAAATTATTGCACAGTGATATCTTTTTCAAATACTAATAACATACATAGTGTGATATAGTGAGATACTTGCAGTGGGTAAATTATTCTAACCTGATAACTTGATTAACCTTAATTACTTGTTGTAATTAATGCAGAATGGAAGCAGTAAACAACATGCTACCATTGCTAACAAGTATAAATTAGTATTTAGTTGAATGGATGCCCAATAATATGTTTGCCATGTCTCCACAATGATTTTGTTTTTCATAATTATTTTCATTTCGGTGGAAGTGAATTATTTGTAATTATTTGATAAGTGTTGCCAATACTTTTTATTTCTAAATGAGCCCATGACATCTCAGGTAATGCCATGAGTGCTAAGTGGTTCAATAAAATCTAATAAAGAAGTTTTCATCTTGGCCAATGGAGACTATTAGAGACTCAGGGCCTAAAATCTTGCTGATGATTTAGTTGATTCAGATTTTTCTTTCCTCAGAAGCATACTTAATGCTTGTCAGAGTGAGTTTGACCTTCCAAGGTAATCAGCTTTATGCATGAAGGCCAGCCTGGGAGAGGCCTTGCCTATGGGGCAGGTGAATGGGGGCTCTATTCACTAATACAGTGAACCATGTTGGAGGATGCAGGAGTATGTATTTCAGTAGACATCTGAACTCAGACTTTTTGGAAAGAACCTTCAACAGGCTAGTAAACAGGCCCTTGTTTGTTGTATTTGAATGTATTTCTCAGAAATACTAAGATTGGGATGTGTTTGGAAACTTACGGAAAACAAAAACATTTTCTCCAAACAAAGAAACCTTCTATAGTCATGTGACTGCTCAACACAGAGTGACAGACAAGGTTAGAGTCAGGTTTTGTGGGGCCTGAAGTCTCTACAATTGTTGGAAGACTCTTTAATCTAAACAAAAGCAAACAAACAACCCTGAGGCTATGTTCTGTGACTGTGCCAGGCCTGGAGGATGTTGCAGGGGAGAATTCAAGCTTCATGGGCCTCAAGAAAAATCTACTTTTTTCTTTGGGCTGACTTGAGGAAAAAATCATTTAAAAATTCTTAATAAATGACGGATTCGCCAGGTGCAGTAGCTAAAGCCTGTAATCCAGTACTTCGGAAGGCTGAGGTGAGAGAATTGCCTAAGCCCAGGGGTTCAAGACGAGCACCGGCAACTTGGCGGGACCTCATCTCTACAAAAAATAAAAAAAAATTATCCAGACATGGTAGCGTGTGCCTGTAGTTCCAGTTACTTGGAAGGCCGAGGTGGAGGCTGCGATGATTATGAGCATGCTACTGCACTGCAGCCTGGAAGACACAGTGAGACTCCAACTCAAAAAAAAAAAAAAAGAGGACATATTCACTAACAGAAAAATTTCAACTGACAGAGTAAATCTTAAGTTGAATTTTTTCTTTAAATCAGAATCAGTTTGAATATGAAAATGTAAAATAGCTTAAACAATTTGGAAATAATAGATCCAGGGTTTACTCTTACCTCCAGGTTTCTGAGTAACAAGGATTATTAGCCTTTTGTGTATTCCTCCTCTTAATTTATTAGAACCTTTGAAGGGTTGATTTGAAAACACAACACTAAGTCCTCCAGAGTAACTTCTAAGTTGTATCCACTTCCACCTGCTGCAGACCTCCAGATGTGTTGATTGCTTTAGACATCTCCTGATTTGTTTTGAATAATTTTTTAAAAACTGCATTACATATATCTGAAACATACATAGATACTGTTTTTCCTAATTTGAATCTACGAAATAGAATTTATTCTTCAAATCACTTTTATCAAGGGTTAAGAAAATAATACACAACTTGTAAATACTGCAAAAAAGGGTATGTTAACGTGACCTCTGTCTAGTACAGAAGCATTGTTAAATAGGTCCCATGATTGCTGAATTATCTAGGACAATGCTCCCATGTCACTTGACCATTTACTATTTGATTAGAGTTTAGACACTAATATATTGTCTGTTAAATTGATAATTTCCTTTTTTTCAGGTACAAAAGATAACTACAAAGGTTTTACTTCCTGTAGGCTCTAATCAGTTTTTATGTAATTTAGCAATCTCATTTTTACCTTCTTTTATAAATGCCTGTAAATTTTAGTTTCTCAATATATTCTTTTACTAGATCGTATATTAATGAATTTATAAATCTTTACATGTGCTTGTTCTATATTTGCTTAAGAGTCAAAAACTTTGTTTAAGAGTTTTAAATTTTTGAAAAGAATGTTTTGTCATACAGGTCACACATAGCCTCTAGATGTATGCATAGTATTGTGTGATAATAAGTGTGCTTAGTTTGGTTGTTTCTTTTTTAACAAGTTTTCTTTCTGGTTCATTAGAAACTTAATCTTCAGTAATGAACTCTAGTCTTTAATAGGAAGTCTGGCTGAAAACAGTAGATAAAAATATTCTTCTTAGGTTTCAGATAATGCACATTTTCAGTCTATTCATTCAGGCATATGAGAAATGATTAAAACATAAAACACTTGATATTTTCAATATTTTAAAGTTAGATCCTACATACTTTATACATATCCATTTAATAGACAATCATAAATGATATTTCCTTCAAGGCTGTGAATCACAAATGAAAAAAAGGTGTAATATATCTTATTTCTGCTGTGCTATTTATTACATTTTTACTTGATAGTACTTCAGAATAAGATGTACATGGAGGGTGTGTCAGTTATATTTAACTTACGAAAAGAAACATGAAAAAAGTTTGTTTTTTAATCTGACAAATATAACATTTTAGGATGTATCATATTAGGAGATATGGTAAATGGTGTCAGGTATTTAAATTCTTGTGTCTTTCTATTAAGATGTAGATTTCAGAAACTGTATCACTAGTGGTTCCATCACTTGACTTAGTGGCTTTTGTCTGTGGAGAAGGAATTTTTTTCTATTTTTTTTTTCTTGATGTGTAAAAGATATACATAGTTGCAGGGTACATGTGATAATTTACTGCATTCATATAATTCATAAAGATTAAATCAGTGTACTTGGGATGTCTAGCATCTGAAATATTTGTCTTTTTATTAGAACCATTTAAATATGTCCCTTCTAGCTATTTTGGTATGTATAATTGATTATTGTAAACTATAGTCACCTCACTGAGCTGTCTAACTCTAGATCTTATTAATCATTCCTCTTTCCCCACCTTTCTCAGCCTCTGGTAGCCACCAGTGTATTCCCTTTCTTCATGAAATCCACTTTTTAAGCTCCCACTTATAAATGAGAATATATGATAACAGTCTTTCAGTGCTTGGGTTATTATCTTAACATAATGAGCTGCAGTTATATCCTTGTTGCTGCAAATGATGGGACTTCATCCTTTTTTATGGCTAAATACTATTTTGTTTTGTACATATACCACATTTTCTTTATCCATTTATCCGTTGGTGGACACTTAAGTTGATTCTACATTTTGGCTCTTGTAAATAGCGCTGCAAAAAGCATGGTAGTGCAGACGTCCTTTCAATATATACTGACTTCCTTTCTTTTGGATATATACCCAGTAAAAAAATACTGGCTTATATGTTAGTTCTATTTTTCATTTTTTAGGGAACCTCCATACTGGTCTTCATAGTGGCTGAACTAATTTACATTTCTACCAACAGTGTGTGAGGGTTCTCCTTTCTCTGAGTCCTCACCAACATTCATTATTGCCTG
>NW_007240413.1:0-841 GCF_000164805.1 Carlito syrichta
AGAATTGCCTAAGCCCAGGGGTTCAAGATGAGCCCCGGCAACTTGGCGGGACCTCATCTCTACAAAAAATTTAAAAAATATCCAGACATGGTAGCGTGTGCCTGTAGTTCCAGTTACTTGGAAGGCCGAGGTGGAAGGATCGCCTGAGCCCAGCAGGTGGAGGCTGCGATGATTATGAGCATGCCACTGCACTCCAGCCTGGAAGACACAGTGAGACTCCAACTCAAAAAAAAAAAAAAAGAGGACATATTCACTAACAGAAAAATTTCAACTGACAGAGTAAATCTTAAGTTGAATTTTTTCTTTAAATCAGAATCAGTTTGAATATGAAAATGTAAAATAGCTTAAACAATTTGGAAATAATAGATCCAGGGTTTACTCTTACCTCCAGGTTTCTGAGTAACAAGGATTATTAGCCTTTTGTGTATTCCTCCTCTTAATTTATTAGAACCTTTGAAGGGTTGATTTGAAAACACAACACTAAGTCCTCCAGAGTAACTTCTAAGTTGTATCCACTTCCACCTGCTGCAGACCTCCAGATGTGTTGATTGCTTTAGACATCTCCTGATTTGTTTTGAATAATTTTTTAAAAACTGCATTACATATATCTGAAACATACATAGATACTGTTTTTCCTAATTTGAATCTACGAAATAGAATTTATTCTTCAAATCACTTTTATCAAGGGTTAAGAAAATAATACACAACTTGTAAATACTACAAAAAAGGGTATGTTAACGTGACCTCTGTCTAGTACAGGAGCATTGTTAAATAGGCCCCGTGATTGCTGAATTATCTAGGACAATGCTCCCATGTCACTTGACCATTTACTATTTGATTA
>NW_007240414.1:0-2566 GCF_000164805.1 Carlito syrichta
AATGACAACAGATGTTTTCTAATCACCCTCCCAAGAAAGTTTCACAGCACTTCTTATAATAATACAGGAAAATGTGCAAACTATTTTCTCCTACAGAAGATAGGTACAGTGGGGTTGGTATGCTTTAAATTAAGGATACCTTCATTTCTCCTTTTCTGAAATGATCCACAATGCGAAAAAAGATTCAAAAAACTCTCAGCTAAGTGCTAACAGGAGTAACTTGTGTTCCTCAGTAGAATAGTAGAATGGACAAAACACACTTTTACATTTTCCACAGGGATACAGATTAGAACTCATCTGTGATTCCTCACTTGTCACTACTCAGGTGGAGTCAATCACTTGGGGTAGTGCCAAAGGGTGGAGAGAAAGCTGAGAAGTAAACAGTGGATCACAGCAACCACTTCTCTTGCTAATGTCAGAATAAATGTAAATACATCATTTTCTTGAAGTGAAACTAGCCCTACCGTGGTGGAAGCAAGGTTTATATGGCTTGAAACCTGTCACTAGCGATACCAAGTTCTGCCCTGTTAAGAAGCTCAATAAAGCTATAGGTGATATCAATTTCTGAGTGAAATGGAGTCTCTTGCTGCCAGTTTCACTAAGCACGGAGGAAACCCATCTCCAAACCCTCCAAGTGATGAATTCTGAGCTCTGGACAAAGATGCTCTCCTTGCAAATGTGGCTACAATCTCAGTCTCCTCTTCTACCAAATAGATTAACAGACCCAGAAGATTGACTCCTCTATGTAATTGGGAATGAAATAATTCTGCTTTACTGCATTTCTGTTCGATTCATTAAAAAATGTTGATATTAATCCATTGACAGATTCTCAATGACAACTTCACTCTTTTGGATTGGAATACATAATGTAATGGACGATATTTGTAACCTTTCCAAAATGCTGAGGCCATTCATGTTTAAGTCCATGCATGCATAAGTCTTTCATAGTGCACATTTCTAGGCTAACATGTGTTTATCCAGCTGTTTAAATATCACATTAGCAAAACTAAGACCAAGCACACATATATGCTTGCTTTTGGAGGAAGCTAGATTAGTGGTCAATCAAGGAAGTCTCTTGTATTATTGTAGGCTTGTGGCACCATGCATAGTTTGAACAACAACTAGTGCTATGGATTGAATGTTTGGGTCCCTAAAATCCAGATGTTGAAAACTAAATTCCCAATCTGGTAGTATTTGGAGATAAGGCCTTTGAGAGAAAATTAGGTCATAAGGGTAGACCTCTCGTGAATGGGATTGTTGATCTCATAACAAGAGGCAGGAGAGAGCTCACTTGCTTTCTCTCTGTTGAAGGAGATCAGAGAATTTCACTCGAGAATATAGTACCTGATTGAGCTGATTATTTTAAAGTAAAGGCCCTTGGAGATTAACAGATGCTGGAAGAAGTTTTACTACAATATTCCCTGATCTGCCTAAAGAAAAGACTTGCCAAAAAGAAAACAATTACTTCTTTTTTGTTGGGAGCCAACATCTATAGCTACATGGCTGAGGCCTGTAAAGGCCCATCTGGAAGATCGCCTCTGACATAGGATATCAGTTATACCTATGATATTGGCGTGTGATTGGTGACCAGTGTGCATACATGGCAGTAAAACTTATAAGTGAATCTCAGTACACTTGATGGAAGGTGCATGGCGGAATTGTTTCTGTCTTTCTAAGTTTAGCTTCTTTCTAGATATTTTTTTACTTCTATTTCCTGGTAGACTGGGTAGTCCTTGTTCCCGAAAGCTGCTTCCCCTAGGGCTAAGATTAGAAACTAAATTACCATGATAGTTCTGTCCCCTGCCCCTAGCCAGGTAGAACGTTTTCTTTTGTTTCGTTAATTACGGAAACTCTGTCTGCTTCAGCCCATGGCTGCCATCTTGGCAGCCCTGCATTTCCTTGTTCAAGAGTGTGACAGCTACTATTTGATTTTTAGAGTAGACTTGTTAGGATAAAATATATACATATACACTCAGCTGCGTAAATCTATGCTTGCTGTTTTGTTTCCTTTTGCTACATTATTCAAATGTAATAGTTACTATACGATTTATAAAAGAATTAACGATAAGGTATTAGCTTAATAGGATATAGCATAGTATTAAAGTCCAATAACTAGATCATATAAAAATTAAAGTTTAGACATATGAAACATATGAATTATAGTAAAGTCTGGTAGTTTAAGAATAAGTTTTAACTGAGTTATAAGGCATTATGTTAAATCGTAATAGGATAATAGTATAACTGACAGTTAAGTCATTTAACTAAACTTATAGATTATAGTATAGTGTTAAGTTGATAATATTAATTGTTAAAAATATTGGGAATCAGTGAACTTGGATTGAACCTAGAGTTAACTCAGAAAAGTTTTTTGTATTAATCAGGGTTTAGAACAAAGAGTATAATATGAATGATTTATTGAACACTATGGAAGACATTTTGAACAATTGAAATTGTGCACCTGTGACCTTGATGTGAGTTTTGTGAAGCACGTCAGGCATCATGGAGTTTGAATTGTCTGCTCGAAACTTGCAAGTCTCGTGATGGTCTTGTGATGCATAATTTGTAA
>NW_007240415.1:0-2705 GCF_000164805.1 Carlito syrichta
ACCCGCGGGCTCAGGCCATCCACTCACCTCGGCCTCCCAAAGCACGGGATTACAGGCTGACCCACCAAGCCTGGCCAGGGACATGTTTTTTAATTACCCAGGAATGGTGGCACACCTCTGTAGCCTCGGCTACTCAGGAGGCTGAGGCAGGAGGATCGCTGGAGCCCAGGAGTTGGAGGCTGCAGTGAGCCGTGATCGCGCCACCGCACTCCGGACTGAGACGACAAGCTCTTGTCTCAAAAAAAAAAAAAAAAAAAAAAAAAAGAAACGCCTCTGTGCCCTCCTTCACCACCCTCTCCCCTGGGGTGCAGGGGCGGGATCTTGGCTCACTGCAGCCTCGAACTCCCGGGCTCAGACGATCCTCCCGCCTCAGCCTCCCAGCTCAGCGGGGAGCACCACGCTGCCAGGCTGATTGTTAAAAGTCTTTTGTAGGGATGGGGTCTCACGGTGGTGCCCAGGCTAGTCTCAAATTCCTGAGCTCCAGTGATCCTCCCGCTCGGCCTTCCTCAGTGCGGGCATCACAGGCGTGAGCCACCAGGCCGAACCCACGCCACAAGCATTTATTAAGTGCCACGGTATGCCTTGTGTTTCTGGCACCTGAACCCAAACTCGGGACAGTTTCGCAACCTCCTCCATGACGTTAGCCCTGTTCGTCTCCACTTGTGGCATTATTGGCCTCATAGTTTTCCTTTAAATCGGAGTTTCTCAGCCTTGGCCATCAGTGACATTTTGGACCAGGGGAGTCTTTGTCATGGGGGGCGCCCTGTGCTTTGCAGGAAGTTTCCAGCACCGTCAGCCTCTACTTTCTAAATGCCAGTAGCATCTTCCCCTGGTTGCGAGAACCAAAAATGTCTGCAGACATTGCCCAGTTTCCCTTGGGGTCAAAATTACCTCCTCCAAACTGCTTTCAATATGCCCCTTTTTTTCTTTATTTTATGTATTTTTTTTTTGTTTATTTAGAGTTGAGGTCTCACTCTGTCGCCCAGGCTGGAGTGCAGTGGCACGCTCACGGCCACCGCAGCCTCGACCTCTGGGCTCAGGCAATCCTTTTGCCTCCTCAGCCTTCCAAGTAGCCGGAACCACAAATACACACCACCACGCCAGGCGAATTCTTTCAGTTAATTTAGAGATGAGGTCTTGCCAAGTCGCCCCGGCTGATCTCCAACCCTTGGGCTCAGGCAGTCCTCTCGCCTCCACCCATTTTTTTTTTTTTTTCTACCTAAGTAAATTTATTTTTTGCGAGAAAACAATAGATGCCTTACTCTGGGCATTGGAACCAAACTACCTAGTTCACCTACCACCTCCGTGCTTGTTTCCCTATCTGTCAAGGGGGTAAATAATACGTACAGCATGTTCATCTGAGAGGGGCAACCTGTCATACGTCACTGACTGCCAACTGCTATCCATTGTCATGAGAAGATCTCGTTGCGCACCATGAATGCAAAATGCAACAGGTCCCTGAGGGACTCCACTGGGGCTCGGGGTCTTCAGTTTGTTAAAAAGGGAAACCAGCGAGGATTGTAGACTGCAAAAGAGATATTCTCTCCTGGATAGCATGAAAAAAGTCATTGAGAAAAGGGCTCACCACACCCGGCTAATTTTTTTTTAATTATTTTTCGTAGAGGTGGGATGTCCCTCTGTTGCCCAGGCTGGTCTCAAACTCCTAGGCTCAAGCAATCCTCTCTCCTTGGTCTCGCAAGGTGCCGGAATTACAGGTGTGTGAGCCACTGAGCCCAGCCCTTTTCTCTTTCTCTTTTTTTTTTTGAGTTGGAGCTTCAACTGGAGTGCAGTGGCGTGGTCACGGCCACCGCAGCCTCGACCTGCTAGGCTTAAGCAGTCCTTCTGCCCCAGCCTTCCAAGTAGCTGGAACTACAGACTCATGCCACCATGCCCAGCTGATTTTTGTGATTTATTGTAGAGATGAGGTCTCACCAAGTTGCCCAGGCTGGTCTCAAACCCAAGGGCTCAGGCAGTCCTCTCGCCTCAACCTCCCCAAGTGCTGAGATTACAGGCTGAGCCACCACGCCCTGCCCCTTTTCTCTATAGTAGTGTGTCTGAGTCAGCCCCAGACCCTGCACTCTGAATCCTCAAAACAGCCTAGTGGCCCATTATAAACCCCCTTTGATAAGGGAAGAAACTGAGGCACAGAAGCCAGGCATGGCGGTGCACCTGTAATCCCAGCTACTCGGGAGGCTGAGGTAGAAGGATCATCTGAGCCCAGGAAGTTGAGACTGCAGTGGGCTAGGGTCCCGCCACCACACCCCAGCGTGAGCAAAAGAGCCAAACACCATCTCTTTTAAAAAGAAAGAGAGAGAGAGAGAGAGAGAAAGAACGATTTTTTTTTTTAAAGAGGCCGGACGCAGTGGCTCATGTCGGTAAACCTAACACTTCGGGAGGCCAAGGCAAGAGGATCGCTTGCACCCAGGAGTTCGAGACAAGCCTGGGCAGCGTAGCGAGACCCCGTCTCGAAAAATATATATATTTAGCGGGATGTGGTGGTGCGGCGCCTGTAGTCCCAGCTCCTCGGGAGGCTGAGATGGGAGGATCACCTAAGCCCGGGGGGGTTGAGGCTACAGTCCAGGGTGATCGTGTCACTGCACTCCAGCCTGGGCGACGGAGTGGGACCCCAGCTCAAAAAAAAAAAAGCAAAGAAAATGATACAGAGAAGCAAAGTCACCGGCTAGAAGCACTGAGCAGGCGGCGGA
>NW_007240415.1:3414-3825 GCF_000164805.1 Carlito syrichta
CCAGTTCACGCAGTGAGAGCCCCTCCAGTGTGGGGTGGGGGGGGGACAGCTGTTCGCCCCGGCATCCTTTGCGCCCGCCCTTGAGGAGTCCCCAACACCCCCTCCCCCCCTTGATCGGAATATGTACTGTGAAGAGTGGGGGTGGGGTGGGGGGTCTGCCGGTTCCCCGCCCCCCAGCACTGCCCTAACCCTCCACTCTGAGCTGGGAGGGTCTACGTCTGCTATGGGGGAGGGGGGCTAGCACCACCTCCCTGACGCCCTCCCCCTGCCCTGACCAGGGGGAAGATCCACCCCAACTTCTGCCCTGCCCGCCCCAGGGGGGCCCCAACATCCAGGCCACCCCCTCATGGTGCTACTGGCCCTGCCCTGGGGCTCACACACTCCTCGCCAGGAAGCCCTACATCAATAAAG
>NW_007240415.1:3993-7927 GCF_000164805.1 Carlito syrichta
AAAAAATAGCTCAGACAAGAGCTCAGGGACTTTAGGACAATAGTACAATTTCTCAGCCGGGCACAGTGCTGTAATCCCAGCACTTGGGGATGCTGAGGCGGGAGGATCACTTGAGGCCAGGAGTTCAAGACCAGACTGGGCAACATAGTGAGACTTTGTATCTACCAAAAAAAAAAAAAAAAAAACCTAGCCGGGCAGGGTATCGCATGCCTGTAGTCCCAGCTATTCAGGAGGCTGAGGCAGAAGGACCACCTGAACCCAGGTGTTCGAGGCTTCAGTGAGCCGCGATCATGCCACTGCACTCCAGCCTAGGGGAAAAAAAAAATGTATGGCTTCTCAGGAAGGCTCTGAAGCCATGTGGGACCACTTCGCAGCTTCAACCACACCATCCTCCTTGAAGTCCCTCGCTTGCTCTGCGGGGTCTTCTCATCTCCAGGCCTTTTTTGCTTGAACTGTTTGCTAGGCCAGGTACTCCCTCCTGCCCCTCTTCACCTGGTTAGCGCTCACTTCGGCGTCGGCAAACGCCACCTCCTCCCAGAAGCCTCCCCTGATGCCCCCAACAAGGTGGGGTCCTCCTGCTTGTTGATATTCACTCTCAGTGCCTGGACACGTTGCTCCAGGGTGCCGGGCTGCACGGGTCCATTCTGCAAACTTGGAGATTCCAGGAGAGACGGCCCCTTCTCTGCTGCCGCCACCAGGGGCGCCACGTCCTGACACCCTCTGGCCAGATGCGGTCTCCCGATCACAGGGACATCCCTGTCCTCTGGCCTGGACCAAAGAGGGGTGTGAACACGGGTCCTCCCCAGGCCCTCCCAGGGCCGGGTGCAGCCTTGAAGGGGGGGCGTGGGGAGGTGACAACCTCTCAGGGCTGCCGTTTTCTCGAATGTCAAGAGGAGACTCGTACGTGGTCAGCTGGTCCCCCCAAAGATCAGGACTTGGGGTAACTCGTCTCGGGGCCTGCAGGGCTGGGAGGGCCCGAGTTCCCGTTTTACGGTGAGAAAACAGGGTGACGAGATCATCCAGGAAGTGGCAGAGCTGGGGGATGATCACTGCAGAGCTGACATCCAAAGTTGGGGACTTTCGGGGTGCGCCTGGGCCCTGGTACTCCCCATTGGCACACACAGACACGCATGGTGTCCAAAGGAGCTTGCCCGGGGATGTCCAGACGCCCCTCCCTTGGTTTTGATAAGCAGCCCAATTGCTTCCTGAGATCGCCCTGAAAACAACCGGTCAGTCCTGCAGCCAGCTGACCTGAAGGTTCTTGCTGCAGCTCCTGTCTCCGAGAAGTTGGGGGAGGGGCCTTATGGGGGTCCAGCAGTAGCTGCTGGCAATTTTCGGGTTCTGAGCCCCAGACAGCCAGCTCCCCACCCCCTCCCTGCCCCTACACCCCAGCTCCCTTCCCCCGTGGCCACGGCCCCTCCCGCCAAAGGAAGTGAGAAGGGGTTATTGTAAGAGGAACTGACACTGGGAGTCGGTGGAGGAGCAGAAGCAGGGCCATGCCCGAGCCGCCCCCAGGAGCCCCCGAGCCTGCACCCCTGTCGTGATCCATTCGGGGGTCCCCTGGGAGCCCAGACACCAACCTTTGCCATGGTAAGTCCTTCAAGGGGGGTTCTGGAAGTGCAAGGGTGGGGGCACCTGCCAGGTGGAGGCGCCCCAGAAACCACCATCAGAATGTGGGGTGATGAGGGGTCATGGCCGGCCCCCTGGGGGTCCATCCCTCAGTGCAGCTCGGGCGCCCCCAGTGTCCCTTGCCAGGGACCAGGGGGGCAGATGCCAGGGTGGTGCTGGGAACCAAAGACGGGGCGGTCCCTGGCAGGCAGAGGGTGGCTCTGAGGAATCCCAGAGTCTGCGGGGACGGGGACAGACACCTTTGCGGGGGGCCCATGGGCCCGGCTTCCAGCCCAGCTCAGTCCCTCATCTCCCCATGTGACCTTGGGCAAGTGACTTCCCCTCCTCGGCCCCGTCCCCACAGATGTCATAGCTGGAAGTTGGACTAGACGTGCAAGTTGTCCCTCAGGGGCCTTCGGGTTAGGGTGGTTGGCGGGTCTGGGGGCTCCACCCCTCTGAGCCCACTGCTGGGAGGACAAGCTGTGTCGACCAGGCGGCGGTGGCAGCCTGCCTGCGCCGGTGACGGGTGCGATCGTGGCGACTGTGGGGGTCTGAGGCTGGGTGCGTCCTCCCCACCCCGGGAGCTCCTATGCCACGGAGGCAGCGGAAACACTGCAGCCAGAGGTGTCACTGCCTGTGGAGGCCGAGGTCTGCGGATGATGGTGACAAGCTGAGGGTGCTGTTGTGAGCACGGGTCTAGACCCCACGACCTCAGAACACCCCAGAAGAGAAAGCCGAGACCAGCCACAGTGTCATCCCACAGCTCCATGCGTCTGCTGATCGCTTTGGCTTTCAAGTCACTGCAGTGAGGAACAGGGACAGCAGCGGGAGTTGGTCAGAGCAAAGAAAGCCCAGTGACGCAGGAGGCATCCCCGGCCAAGGCCCCCTCTGGGTAATTCACACCTGAAGCTGATCAGCTGGAGCTTGGAGCCTGGGTGAGGACCTCCAAGCTGGAGTCCAGCCAGGATGGCTCAGGCAGGCAGGCTCTGATCAAAAGAACACACGGGAAGCGATTTGCAACTTCAGAGCAAAGCAGCCCCTCCCTAAGGAAGCCTGTGAAACGCTTACTCAGCAGTTGGCCAGGCAGCCTGTCTCGGGGGTGACATACCTGCAAGCCCTGTGCCTTGGGAGGCCAAGGCGGGAGGATCGATGGAGCCCTGGAGTTTGAGGCCATCCTGGGCAACATAGCGAGACCTCCTCTCTATAAGAAACTTTTTAAAAATAAGCTGCATGGGGTGGTATGCATCTGTAGCCCCAGCTACTTGGGAGGCTGAGGTGGAAGGATCTCTGGAACCCAGGAGTTCAGACCAGCCTGAGCAACATAGCAAGACCTCATCTCTACCACAATTTTTTTTTTTAATGAGCCGGGTGGGGCGGCATGCGCTTGTAGTCCCAGCTGCTCGGGAGCTGAGGCGGGAGGATCAATGGAGGCCAGGGGTTCGAGATCAGCCTGGGCAACATAGCGAGACTTCATCTCTACAAAAAAAAAAATCTTTTAGCAGAGGGATTTAGGAGGGAAAATCAGTAAGACCTGTCACTGATTGGACACAAATGGTAAACATAGCAGTGGGTCAGAGGCTGGATGCCTCATCCTGGAGGCTATTCCCCAACAAGCGGGGAATAAGGGGCAGTGCCGGGCCAAGGCTTCCCACCTCCAGCGGGGATGCTGGAGGCAGCATCAGCGGGACAAAGAGACCAGCTCCAGAAAGACAAGGATCTCCATATGTTGGGACCATGCCTCCAGTTGCACCCGAGAAACTGAGCCCCACCACACCCCGGGGGGGGGGAAATGGTGTTCGCACATGCAGGGATGCAGGGTGTGGCCCCGCTGAGCCAGAGCAGGGCAACAGGGGCGCCTGCAGGGGCCAGGGCAGAGCCCGGGAACTAAAGACCCGTCCCAGCAACCCCAGCGAAGACCTGGTGAGGAAGGAAGTGGCTGTTTCGTTGGTCTCTCCAGACTGGGGCTCTTGTTTGTCCCCGCCCAGAAGCCGGGAGCCTGGGGCAGAGGAGGCTCGTTGCAAAAGCCCCCTTGGCCGTCCTTCCTCCTGGCCCACTCAGGGCTGCTGCCGACAGGCCAGTGAGGAAGGCTCGAGTGGATGCTGCACTGCAGCCCCGTGAGGTCTCTGACCCTCCGTGCTTCCATTTTTCCCATGAGAAAACAGGCAGAGAGGTGAGGCGAGCTGCCATCCCATCCCAGGCAGAAGAGGATTTCAGCTCGGTGACTCCCGAAGCCACACTATTTTTTTTTTGAGGCGGAGTCTCACTGTGTTGTCCAGGCTGGAGTGCAGTGGCACACTCCCGGCCACTGCAGCCTCGACCTGCCGGG
>NW_007240416.1:0-756 GCF_000164805.1 Carlito syrichta
AAAAAAAAAATTTTTCATCAGCGTCTCATTCTGTTGCCCAGGCTGGAGTACAGTGGCATGCTCACAACCACTGCAGCCTTGGCCTGCTGGGCTCAGGAGATCCTTCCGCCTCCGCCTCCTGAGTAGCTGGGACTACAGGTACACGCCACCGTGCCTGGCTAATTTTTTTATTTGTTGTAGAGACAAGGTCTCGCCAAATTGCCCAGGCTGGTCTTGAAACCCTGGGCTCAGGCAAACCTCTCACCTCCGACTCTCAAAATGCTGGGATTACAGGTGTGAGCCACCACACCTGGTCTCAAAAACCATTTTTTTTTAATTAGCCAGGTACGATGATCCCTGTAGTCGCAGCTACTTGGGATACTGAGGTGGGAGATACTGAGCTACAGTCATACCACTGCACTTCAGCCCAGCCTGGGCAACAGAGCAAGACCCTGTCTCTAAAACCAACATACGAAAATAAAGCAGCCATTTTGACCACAGCCCACCCTCCGCCTACGAGGCGAGAGACCTCCAGGGAACTGTCCCCTTGTCCTGTGCAGACCCCTGTGGCCTGGACCACTCATCCCTCCCTCTTTGGAGACTCTCCGTTCCAAAGAGGCTGGTGCTGGTGTCTCCACCCACCCTGGCTCCTCCTACACCCCCAACTGTTCATATTGGAGACCTGCCTCCTCCAGGAAGCCCTGACCTCTCCTGAGCACCTTCCAGCTTGATCTCCCTTGGGCGAGTCACTGAGCTCCCCACGGGCAGGGCAGGTCT
>NW_007240417.1:0-1101 GCF_000164805.1 Carlito syrichta
CACTAGCTGGCTTAACTAAGCAGCCAGCTGGCTAGCTAGCAGACTTAACTAGCTACCTACCTAGCTAGACAGCTTTATAGACAGCTGACTTAAGTAGCTGACATAACTAGATAGCCTTTGGTTGCCAGCACACAACTAGCTACCTACCTACATAGCCCTCTGGCTTGACAACTGATTTAACTACCTAACTATCTAGCTAACCTCCTGGCCCACAAGCTGACTTAACTACGTAACTTAACTAGCTAGCCAGCTGCTAGTCAGCTGCTTTAACTAGCTAGGTACCCTGCTAGGTAGCTGGCTAGCCAACTGATTAAACCAACTGACTTAATTAGCTAGATACCAAGCTAACCAGCTGACTTAACTAGCTGACTTAGCTAGCTAGCTACCTAGATAGTCTTCTGGCTTGCCAGCTAACTTAACTATCTGACTTAACTAAGTAGTCAGCTGACTAACCAGCTGACTTAAATAGCTAGTTACCTAACTAGCCAGCTGGCTGGCAACCTGATTTAACTAGCTTACTTAACTAGGTAGCCAGCAAGCTGATTCGCTGACTTAACTTGATGACTTAACTAGAAAGCCAGCTGCCTGGCCAGATGAATTAACTAGCTGACTTAAGCAGCTAGTCAGCTGGCTGGCCAGGTGATTTAACTAGTTAGCTACATAGCTAGCCATCTGGGAAGCCAGCTGAATTAACTAGCTGATTTATATAGCTAGCCAGCTGACTAGGCAGCTGACTTAGCCAATTGCTACCTAGTTACCCAGTTTGCAAGCCAGCTGATATAACTAGTTGACATGACCTGCTTGCCAGCTGGCTAGCCAGCTGACACAAATAGCTGAATTGACTAGTTAGCCAGCTGGTTAGCCAGTTGACTTAACAAACTCTCTACCGAGCTAGCTAGCTGGCTAGCCAGCTGACTTAATTAGCTTGCCAGTTAGCTAGCCAATTGACTTAAGTAGCTCACTACCTAGCTAGACAGCTGGTGAGCCAACTGACTTAACTACCCTTAATTAAATAGTGGCCTGCTTTGCTAGACAGCTGAATTAACTAGCTTGCTATATATCTAGCCAGTTGGCTTGACAGCTGCCTAAACTAGATGACTT
>NW_007240418.1:0-552 GCF_000164805.1 Carlito syrichta
CCTAGCTAGCCAGCAGCCTAGCAAGCTGACTTAACTAGGTGACTTAACTAGCTAGATTGTTGTCTAGCCAGGTGACTTAACTATCTGACTTAATCAGTTGCCCAACTGACTAGCAAGCTGACTAACTAGTTAGTTACCTAACTAGCCAACTGGATAGCCAGCTGAATTAACTAGCTGCCTTATCTAGCTAGCCAAATGGCTAGTCAGCTGACTCAACTAGCTGGCTTAACTAATTAGTTAGCTGTCTAGCCAGTTGAATTAACTAGCTCTCTACTTAGCTAGCCAGCTGACTAGTCAGCTGACTAGCTGAATTAATTAGCTAGCCAGCAGGCTAGCCAACTGACAACTAGCTTGCTACCTAGCTAGCCAGCTGATAGCCCACTGACTTAACCAACTTAAGTAGCTAGCTACCTAGATAGCCAACTGAGTTGAATAGTTAGCTAACTAGCTAGATGCTAGTTAGCCAACTGACTTAAATAGTTAGCTAACTAGTTAGCCACCTGGTTAACCAGCTGACTTAAACAGTTAGCTACCTAGCTAGCTGGCTGACTT
>NW_007240418.1:1887-2428 GCF_000164805.1 Carlito syrichta
AGTCGACTGATGAGTGAGCCAACCAGTGAGCTGACTTAACTACTTGGTTGGAGAGCAAACCGAATAGTTACCTGACCTGTTGGCTGGTGAGCAACCCAACCCATTAGCTGACCTGTTGGCTGGTGAGCAAACCAACTATTTAGCTGAACTGATGGAAAGTGAGAGAGCCCACTAGTTAGCCAACCAGTTAGCTGAGTTGCTAGCTGACTAGTTAGCTAAGTAACTAGCTGATTTGCTAGCAGATTTAACTAGCTAGCTGACATAACTAGTTAGCACATTCGAATCTAGCTGTCTAGACTTAACTAACTGCTAACTGGCTAGTTAGCTGACTACCTGACAACTATCTAGCTGACTACCTAGATGACTAGCTAGCTGTCTTAACTAGCTAGCTAAATAGCAAGCTCACTAGCTAGCTGACATAACTAGCTAGCTAGTTAGCTGACTTAACTATCTAGCTGACTAGCCAACTAACATACCTAGCTGACTTAACTACCTAGCTACCTAGCTAGCCAGGTGACTTAACTAGCTGAAATAACTACCA
>NW_007240418.1:4129-4713 GCF_000164805.1 Carlito syrichta
TAACTAGCTAGCTACTATGCAAGGCAGCTGGCTAGCCAGCTGACTTAACTAACTGGATTATCTAGCTAGCAGCTAACTTAACTAGCTGACTTAACTAGCTAGTTAGCTGACATATATTGCTGACTTAATACCTAGCTACCTAGCTAGCCAACTGACTTAACGAGCTGAAAATACTAGTTAGCCAACTGTCCACAATCTGATGTAACTCACTTTTTACTAGCTAGCCAGCTGGCTAGCCAACTGACTTAACGATCTGACTTAACTAGCTAACCAGCTGGTTAACCAGCTGACTAATCTAGCTGACTTAACTAGTTGACCAGCTGCCTCCTCAGCTGTTTTAAATAGATAGCTACCTAGATAGACATTTGGCTAACTAGATGACTTGTTTAGCTAAATTAATCAGCTCTCCAGCTGGCAAGACAGTAGACATAACTAGCTAGCTACCTAGGTAGTCAGCTACATAGCCAGCTGACTTAACTAGCTGACTTAACCAGCTTGCCAACTTGCTAGCCAGCTGAATACCTAGCTGAATTAATGAGCTTGCAAGCTGGCTAGCCAGCTCAATTAACTAGCTAGCTACCTGC
>NW_007240419.1:0-436 GCF_000164805.1 Carlito syrichta
GATCGGCTCTAATCCGTGGTCTGAGACCTCCCTGGGCATCATGATGAGACCTCTTCTCTACCGTCCATCCCAAATGAGCTGGGCATGGTGGCACATGCGGGAAAAGGCTCACCAGAGCTTGATGGGCTGAGCCAGTGGTGACCGGGAGCAAGGCACCACCTTCCAGCCTGGGCAATGGAGTGAGACTCTAACTCAAAGAAAAAAAGGACAAAAGGTAAAACAGAAGCACATTGATTTGTGTATGGAGTTGGGATCGTCATGAACAGACAGAGATCATTTGGGAAGGAGGCCCCAGGCTTGGGCCTAGAGTTCCTGAAAGATGGTGGAGCAGCACACAGTTGGGCTATGACTATGGGAGGGTGAGGTGGGGTACTGCTGGAGCCCGGGAATTTGAGACCAGCCTTGGTCACATAGCGAGACCTTGTTGCTCCCTGAA
>NW_007240420.1:0-706 GCF_000164805.1 Carlito syrichta
CTAGTGAGCCAGCTAGCCAACTGACTTAACTAGGACACTAGCTAGCCACCTGACTAGGCAGCTGACTTAACCAGCTGTTTTAAAAATCTGGCCTGATTTCTAGCCGGTTGAATTACTAGCTTGCTACATAGCTAGCCAGGTGGCTTTCCAGCTGAATTAACTAGGTGACATATCTTGCTAGTAAGTTGTCTAGCGAGCTGATATAACTGGCAAGCCACCTACATAACCAGCAGGTAGTCAACTGTCTTAACTTGGTCACTTAACTATCTAGCCAGCTGGATAGACAGCTGACATAACTAGCTAGCTCCCTAGCTAGCATGCTGGCTTGCCCCCTGAAATAACTAGGTGACTTAGCTAGCTTACCAGCTGGCTGACCAGCTGAATATTGGTCTAGCTACTTAGCAAGCCAGAAGGCTAGTCAGCTGACTTAAATAGCTATCTAACGAAGTAGCCAGCTGGTTAGCCAGGAGACTTAATTATCTAGCTACCTAGATAGACAGGTGAATAGCCAGCTGACTTATCTAGCTGACATAACTAGACACTTGATGACTAGCCAGCTGACTTAACTAGCTACGTATCTACATAGCCCGCTGGCATGCCAACTGACTTAATCACCTAACTACCTAGCTAACATGCTGTCCAGCATGCTGAATTAACTAGGTGATTTAACTAGGTAGCTAGCTGACTAGCCATCTGACTTAAGTAG
>NW_007240421.1:0-609 GCF_000164805.1 Carlito syrichta
TAGCTAACTCAACCAGCTGACTTAACCAGTTAGTTAACTAGTTAACTACCTGAACTAACCTGCTGACATAATCCATTACCTAATTAGCTAGCTAGCTCTCTTAACCAGCTGACTTATTTAGAAAGCTGATTTAACTAGCTGAATTAGGTAGGTGATTTAACTACTTAGGTAGCTGACATAACTGGCTGACTTAACTACTTAACTAGTTGACTTAACAACCTGAAGTAAATTGTTAGCTAACATTATAACTAGCTGAATAACTATCCTATTTAAGTAATTAGTTAACTAGTTAGATTACCGACTTAAGTACCTGACTTAAATAGTTAGCTAACTAGTGATCTCAGTGACTTAGCTAGTTAGCTGGTTAGCTAGCTGAATTAGCTAGCTGACCTAAGTAGTTGACTAACGAGATAGCTAGCTGACTTAATAAGTTGCTTAGTGAGCTAGCTACCTCTTTCAAATAGTTGGTAAACATGCTATCTAGCTGAATTAACTAGTTAGCTAAGTGACTTAACTTGTTGGCTGATGAATTGGCCCACTCTGTTAACCAGTTGGATGGCTGGTTTGCTGAACTAACTAGCCAGCCGATTAGTAGGTCAACTAGTTAGC
>NW_007240422.1:0-1064 GCF_000164805.1 Carlito syrichta
CTTTGGCCAGCCAAAGGGTGATCTTTGATCTTCAGCTTTGGCAAGGAACCTAAAAGTTTATCAGAGATGATTATGCTAAACCATGAATGCCAACCCCAGTGCTCCCACCATCAGCAGGGGCTCCAGTGGACTGGGAGTGGTGTTGGCAACTGACGAGGTAGTTTCCACAGAACCAGGTGCTAGAGTCCAGCTCCAGCAGGTCAGGGTTTCTTGAAGGAGGAACGCTATGGGCACAGGAGACAAAACTTGGACACTGACTCTGCTGTAAGCAGGACAAATGCCAACTTATTGTCTTTTTCAAATCCTTTTATACTCTAGATTTTGGCTTGAGACAAAAACATGTTTTTCCTTCTCAAGGCAATCGGTTTCAATTTAATGGATCGGACAGGCAATGTATCTTTGTCCATCCTGTTTTGATCCTTGTTTCAACCCTAATGGGGTTCTGTCTATCCTTTTCTTCCAACCGTGCTGTTTACTTTCTAGAACTACATGTTATTTTTCACCCTGAATGTTATCTCCCAATGTCATTTCTTATCTATGTACAATGAGTTATAAATTCTCTTAATGCTTTATCTTAAAAAATGATCATCCTGAAATTTACCATGTACCGTAAATTTTGTAAATTCCTAACATTTTTTAATGATTACCATTTTCTCAATTGTCCATACAAACACTCATTTATCTCTATAATCGTTACATTATAGATCACTACCAAGTTTTAAGCACTATAACTGTTACATTGATTTGTAAGTTACACCTGTGACCTTCACACCACAATTTGCAATTAACTAGGGTAAAGCAACATTCTTAAGGTTTCTTAGCTGCAAGTTGACCTGACTAGCTTTCTATAATGTCACACCTCCTGTTTACAATCTGCGTGGATTATCTGCTGCCAGGGAGAATGGGCTTCGATGTTTGTAAAACAAAGGCCCCCCGGGCTCAATTTACCTTAGTCACAATCCCTAACTAAAATTACAAGCCTCCTTAACAAAGGGAAAGAAGGCCAAGGGTGCTCTAATGAAGCATATACTTTTAACAGAACAAATCCTTCTTTTACTAAACAC
>NW_007240423.1:0-920 GCF_000164805.1 Carlito syrichta
CCCATTTTGGGAAACCCAGCCACCCCAGTGGGAGCAAAAGTCCCCATCCTATCATCAGGTTTTGCAACTTTGATCTCGTATTCTGGATTTGCCCAGCCAGCCTTTGGCGGAAAACCAAGCGATTTCCACATTGCCAAGGCCAAGACTTCTTGCCTTAATTTTTAAAATTATTTATTTATTTTTTTAGTTTAAGATAAATCAAGTCAAATTTATTAGAGTTGTCCACAGTCAGCAATGGCAATCTTCTTGCTGGGCTTGCCATTCTTGGACCCAAAGCCCTCCATGGCTTGCACAGCATTCATGCCCTCTTTCACCTCGCCAGAAACCACATGCTGGCCGTCCAACCATTCAGTCTTAGTAGTGCAGATGAAAAACTGGGAACCATTCGTGTTGGGTCCAGCATTTGCCATGGACAAGATGCCGGGACCTGTATGCTTCAAGATGAAGTTCTCATCATCAAATTTCCCCCCAGAGATGGACTTGCCGCCAGTGCCATTATGGCGTGTAAAGTCACCACCCTGGCACATAAACCCTGGAATAATTCTATGAAAGCAGGAACCCTTATAACTGAATCCTTTCTCTCCAGTGCGCAAAGCACAAAAGTTTTGTGCTGTCTTTGGAACTTTGCAAACAGCTCGAAGGAGATGCAGCCCAAGGGCTCGCCATTGACGGCGATGTCGAAGAACACGGTGGGGTTGACCATGCCTGGTGGGAAAAGGCTCAAGGCGGCGGCGCCTGCCAAGCCGACTTCTTGCTTTCGAGTGGCCACCAGGATGACTGGCTGCTGGAAGCCAGCCTCAGAGGCCTTCTTGTGGACAGGGTCCGGGAGGCTGAAGACCCCAGGTTGCAGGGCAACACTTGGCAGCTGTTATTCCTGCTGCTTCTCTCTCCACTCTTGATCTCGCCACTGGAAACCTGGG
>NW_007240423.1:1777-7500 GCF_000164805.1 Carlito syrichta
ATCCATTAAATTGAAACCGATTGCCTTGAGAAGGAAAAACATGTTTTTGTCTCAAGCCAAAATCTAGAGTATAAAAGGATTTGAAAAAGACAATAAGTTGGCATTTGTCCTGCTTACAGCAGAGTCAGTGTCCAAGTTTTGTCTCCTGTGCCCATAGCGTTCCTCCTTCAAGAAACCCTGACCTGCTGGAGCTGGACTCTAGCACCTGGTTCTGTGGAAACTACCTCGTCAGTTGCCAACACCACTCCCAGTCCACTGGAGCCCCTGCTGATGGTGGGAGCACTGGGGTTGGCATTCATGGTTTAGCATAATCATCTCTGATAAACTTTTAGGTTCCTTGCCAAAGCTGAAGATCAAAGATCACCCTTTGGCTGGCCAAAGTCGTAAGCATTTGTGAGTTGCAAATGTCTGAGTCTGTGAATTGCAAATGTCTAACAAGTCTCTTGCAGGAATCACGCCCCCCAGGTTTAACCTATGTGACACTGAGAAGCCCCACCATGGCAGTAATCATGTGACTCACCCATCTGCCTGCTGTCACCTGACGGTCATCAGTGCCTGTGCTTGCCTGCCCTTTTATGATGACGTGGAAGCAGACCACCACCCAATCACCTTAATGATCCTCCCCCATCGAGAGGAATGGTTAAAAGGACTCAACCACCAGCCACCAGGGGCCACTGCCTAGGTAGAGTCTGGTGTGGCCATGTGCTCTTTGAGCCACGGCTGTCACCATGCTTCCTGGCTTGGGTCCCCTCCCCCAACTTGGGGAGATGAATCTTTTCTCTCCTCTTTCTCTTTCAAAGTGACTTTTAAATAAACTTTTCTTTCTTAACCTTTTTGTGTGTCGCAATTCTTTGCATCTACTCAGATCTCTGGGTTGCCAGCGTGCACCTCCGGCTTGCCATGCCCGGCAGTGCTGTGCGCCTCCCTGCACCTCTCCACCCTCACCCTGTCCATCCGTACCCTAACATTTTGGAGGTCCCACCGAGATCTGTCTCTCTCTCTCTTATTTCCTACCTGGTGACCCTCTGGACTCTGTTGGCACATGGTTGCAGCTGAAGGCTCTGGCTGAGGCTACAATTCAGCGTGCCGAAAGCCTCCAGGGAAAGACAAAATGAGCCGGGTGTGGTAGCGCACGCCTGTAGTTCCAGCTACTTGGAAGGCTGAGGCGAAAGGATCGCCGGAGCCCAGCAGGTCGAGGCTGCGGTGGCCGGGAGCGGCCACTGCACTCCAGTCTGGGTGACAGAGTGAGACTCCAACTTAAAAAAAAAAAGAAAGAAAGAAAGAGCCTGTTACACTACAAAAGAGTATACTGATCACGAACCAGCTAACCCAGGAGGAAGAGAGATGTTTCTCAAATTCGCCTCCCCTAGAGTCTTGGGCTAGGGGTCTTAAAGGAGTATTTTGGCTGGCAGGAGGCTGCGGAAAACAGATCCTGCAATGGTTGAGGATGAAGCTATGAGGGTGCTGAAACTGTCTCTGTACACAGAGTCACTTTTTGAGAGGGGGTCACAGAACTAGTGGAGTCAGCTGCTTGGTATGCGTCCCAGGTCCAGGTGGGGGTCACAGGCCCATTGGAGTACAGACTCTGCAAAACACTCAAACACCATTCTTTATTTATTTGTTTTTTGGAGTCAGAGCCTCACTTTGTCCCCCAGGCTGGAGGGCAACGGCACACACATGGCCGCCGCAGCCTCAACCTGCTGGGCTCAGGAAATCCTTCCGCCTCAGCCTTCCGAGTAGATGAACCACAGGCACATGCCACCACACCCAGCTAATTTTTTATTGATTGCAGAGACGAGGTCTCGCCAAGTTGCCCGGGCTGGTTTCAAACCCACAGACTCAGTCAATCCACTCGCCTTGGTCTCCCAAAGTGCTGGAATGACAGGCTGAGCCACTGAGCCCAGCTGGGAAAATCAGTTGATCAACCTTGTGGGCAACTTCCCCCAATCTCAGAGGTCAGGAGGATAATTGCTGACTGTTGAAGTGAAAGCAAACTTGGAAACAACAGATTTGTTCACTTGTAACCATAGCCGCAACTTTGCAGGGTCCAGGTCTCTTCCACAGCTTTTACCCTGTGGCCCTATGTTAATTTTCTATAGGCAGTTTCAGAAATGACCCCTCCGGCCCCAGTTGAGCCTCGATGATGTCAGCGCCAGTCCACCCCTGGATGGCAACCTCAAAGATACGTTGAGCCCGAACCGCCCAACTCCATTGCCCCCAGATTCTCAAACCTCAGAGACACTGAGATGACAAATGTGTATTCTCTTAAGCCGCCCATTCTGGGGTCATCTGTTATGCAGCCGTAGGTGACAGATACAAGCACAGATGCCAAAGTGGCTGAAGCAGATGCCTGCAGGAGGGAGCAGGAGTGGGATGGAGATGAGATGAAGACAGGCAACAGAGACAGGCTTGTGCAGAGCAGAGATGAAGTATGCGGTGAACTGAGAGGCAAAACTATTTGCTCCTGCAGGCCCCAGATGAAAAGCAGATTGAAAGAATGAGAGAGAGATAGAGAGAGAGGCCTGGGTTTTGGGAGGCCGGGGTTGATTCCTAGCCCTTCTGTTGACTGGCCACGGGACAGCAGGAATTTCCTCTCCTTGCCAGGGCCCAGTTTTCTCATGTGTGTAATCAGATTAGTTATAACACCTGCCCTGCCCAAATCTGGCAGCCTGAGGAGGTGATGAGTCAATGAGCAAGAACTCGCTTTCAGAAAGGAGAAACAAGCTCTTCCCGTGTGTGCTTTCTTTTTTCTGTTGTTTTTGGGGGTGGGGGGTTTGAGTTAGAGTCTCACTCTGTCACCCAGACTGGAGCACAGCGGCCGCTCCCGGCCACCGCAGCCTCAACCAGCATGCTGGGTTCAGGAGATCCTTCTGCCTCAGCCTTCCAAGTAGCCGAAACTACAGGTGCTCGCTACCACACCCGGCTAATTTTTGATTTATTGTAGAGACGAGGTCTCGCCAAGTTTCCCGGGCTGGTCTCGAACTCACGGGCTCAGGCAATTCACTCGCTTCGACCTCCCAGAGTGCTGGGATGACAGGCTGAGCCACCGAGGCCAGCCCCATGTCTGCTTTCAACTGCTTTCAAAAGAGTGGGGGAAAGCACGCACGCGCGCGCGCATGTGTGTGTGTGTGTACATCTATATACACACATTGCTTAACATCAGGGATATGAGAAATGTGTCATTAGGTGATTTCGTCATTGTGCAAACATCACAGAGTAGATACTTACACAAACCTTGACGATATAGGCTTCTGCACACCTGGGCTCTGTGGTCCAGCCTATGGCTCCTGGGCTATAAACCTGTATAGCTTGTGATTGTGACTATACTGCACACTGTCGACAGCTGGGACACACATACACACACAGAGAGAAAGTAACATTTTATGTCTATATAAGGAGAGGACAGAGAACAAATACAGCAACTTGCTAACAATGGCGGTAGCTGATGGAGACTGCATAGACAGCTATGCGTTGTACTAGCTTCTCTCCTTTTGTTGCTTTTCTTTTTTTGAGCCAGGGTCTGACTCTGTCGCCCAGGCTGAGGTGCAGTGGCATGACCACAGCTTATCACAGCCTCGACCTGCTGGGCTCCGGCAATCCTTCGGCCTCAGCCTTCCAAGTAGCTGGTACTACAGGCACACACCACCATGGCCGACTAAGTTTTTTTCTTTTTTCTTTTTTTTTTGAGTTGGAGTCTCACTCTGTCGCCCAGACTGGAGTGCAGGGGCCGCTCCCGGCCACCACAGCCTCGGCCTGCTGGGCCCCGGCGATCCTTCCGCCTCAGCCTTCCCAGTATCCGGAATCACAGGCATGTGCTACCACGCCCGGCTGATTTTTGATTTATGGTAGAGATGAGGTCTCGCCTGCTTAGGCAGGTCTCGAACCCGTGGGCTCAGGCAATCCACTCACCTCAGCCTCCCAAAGGCGCGGGATGACAGGCTGAGCCACCGAGCCCGGCTTGTTTGTTTATTTTTAAGTCTCTGGAAGTCTGAAATATTCTGCTAGCATGTCCAAGTAAAGAGTTGGTCGCAGGCCAAGCATGGTGCCTCACGCTTGTAATTCCAGTACTTTGGGAGGCCAACGTGGGAGGATTGCTTGAGGCCAGGAGTTCAAGACCAGCCTGAGCAGCAAAGTGAGACTTCACCTCTAAAAAAAAAAAAAAAAAATTAGCAGGGTGTGATAGCACACACCTGCAGTCCCAGTTACTTGGGAAACCGAAGCAGAAAGATTGCTTGAGCCCAGGAGTTCAAGGCTGGGGTGAGCTGAGCTCTCGTGCCCTCTGCATTCCAGCTTGGGTGACAGAGGGAAACCCTGCCTGCAAAACAACAACAAAAAAGAGTTGGTCAGCTGGACTCAGTGGCTCAGCCGGGCTCAGTGGCTCAGCCTGTAATCCCGTGCCTGTATTCCAGTACTCGGAAGGTGAGGCGGAAGGATCGCCGGAGCCCAGCAGGTCGAGGCTGCGGTGGCCGGGAGCGGCCACTGCACTCCAGTCTGAGTGACAGAGTGAGACTCCAACTCAAAAAAAAAAAGAGTTGGTCACAACCTGCTGGTTAATCATGTCATGTTGACAGGAAATACAGTAGCTTATGTTTTTGAAATTCACTGTATAAGTAATTGGCATAGTTCAAGTCTTTTTGGAAAGAAAAACAGTGTGTGGGCCAGCAATCAAATGCAAATGCATCATACTTGCCGGAGAATGCAGAGAATGTGTGTCATTGTTTTGAAATTAAAACAAAAAAACTCCCCAAAGGAGGGAATCAGTGTTCAGCAGGGTTGGGCTTGGGGTCTGCTAGACTTGTTGGTCACACAGCCAGTGTGACGTTGACAAACCCTACAGATGGACAGGGGTGAGGCCAGAGGGCATAGCAGGTGACAGGCAGGTGACGGGCAGGTGGGTGCAAACCAGCCTCTCAAGAGCCTTGACTGTGCCTGAGCCCATGGGTTCCAGACCCGCTGGAATAAATCAAAAAATGAGCCGGGCGTGGTAGCGCGTGCCTGTAGTTCCAGCTACTCCGAAGGCTGAGGTGGAAGGATCGCCGGAGCCCAGCAGGTCGAGGCTGCGGTGGCCGGGAGCGGCCACTGCACTCCAGTCTGGGCAACAGAGTGAGACTCCGACTCAAAAAAAAAAAAAAAAAGAAAGCCTTGACTGGGCAGGACCACCAGAGACCAGCTAGGCAGGAAGATGGCGTCTCTCTCCTCTCCTACCTCACCTTGGCCTGGCCTGGGACACGGGTTGTTACGGCCGTGGGTGCTGGCGAACCGCTGCTGTGGCGAGGGTCTCTCGGTCATTCTGCAACTAGCTCTGGTCCTGATGTGTCCTGTGACCTCTGAAGCCAGGCCGGAGGTGCCCGCGTCTATTTCTGTGATGAAGCAACAGCTCTTCCCAGCGTCTGGGATCTACGCTGGCCTTCTCCACGCGGACTTGGGGCTTTGATGAGACCGGGCTCCTGGGACCGGAGACAATGACAACTCTCTGACGACAGTCAGTGCTAAGGTCTGTGTCCCCTCGATATTCAAACATTGAAACCTAATTCACAATAGGATAATATGAAGAGGTTGGGCCTTTGGTAAGTGATGAGATCATGGGGGTGGGGCCTTCATGAATGGGATCAGCGCCCCAATAAAAGAGACCCAGCGGCTGGGCGCAGTGGCTCACACCTGTAATCCCCTCACCTTGGGAGGCTGTGGCGGGGGGCTCACTTGAGCCCCGGAGGTCGAGGCTG
>NW_007240423.1:8369-19368 GCF_000164805.1 Carlito syrichta
CAGCCTCGACCTGCCGGGCTCCAGCGATCCTTCTGCCTCAGCCTTCCAAGCAGCTGGAACTACAGGTGCACGCTACCATGCCCGGTTAATTTTTTATTTCTTGTAGAGAGACGGTCTCGCCAAGTTGCCCAGGCGGGTCTCGAACTCACAGGCTCAGACAATCCTCTTGCCTTGTCCTCCCAAAGTGCTGGGCTCACAGGCTGAGCCACCGAGCCTGGCCCAAAATAAAATTTTTTTTTTTAATTAGCTGGGTGTGGTAATGCACACCTGTAGTTCCAGCTACCTGAGAGGATCACTCGAGTTTGAGGCAACAGTGGGCGATGGCCTTGCCACTGCACTCCAGTCTGGGTGACCAAGGGAGACCCCTCTCTAAATAAACAAAGAAATAAACAAAACTGGAGAGGTTGAGAGTCCAGTCCCTTCCCCCGTTCTCAGGGGTGCCACTCCTCTTTCCAAGTATCTTGTCCCCACTGCCTGCGGAGTGCCCTGGGCCTCAGAGGTAGGACTGAGAGCTCTGAGAAAGGAGGAGTCAAGTCAAGCCCCCACCCCACGCCCCACCAACGGAAGGTTCTAGCCTGAACCTTTGGAGTTGAGTTGAATTCCGTGAAAATGAATCATACTGAACTGAACGGAGCTGACAAGGGGCAGTGGCTGGAGGCTTGGCAAAATCCCACCTCATATTTCTTCTCCCCCGCAGTGTTTCAGGCTGGGAAGAGGAAAGGGACGGTGGCCCTGCCTCTGTCCGAGTGGTTCGGGGAGGAGTCTGGGGAGGTCTGAGCTCTCTGGCAGCGCGGCTGGACGCAGGGACATCACCCATCCTGCGTGCCCTCTGGTCTGTGGCCGGGCTGCTGGCCCCACCACCAGGGGGCTGAGAGGCCCTGACAGGGGACAAGACCCTGAAGGGGAAGAGGCCTCAAGCCGGGGTGGGGGTGGCAGAGACCTGGGTGGGAGGAGAGGCCATGCTACACCCTGAGCCGCGCTCTGGCCTCAGAGCCCAGGGCCCCTGGGGCGGTCCACACCCAGCCCTGGGGTCTCAGCCGAAGGGGCCCTACTGTGTCATCCTGCTTCCTCTTCCAAGCCATTCGCCCTCCCGTCAAGCAAACCGCCTGGACCACGTGGGTGGAGCTGGAGGGGCTCAAAGTCCAGGCCACCGGGCATGTCTAGAGCAGAGCACAGCACAGGACTCGGGCTCCCCCGAGGTCAAGTCTCACCCTGACAAGCACCGTGCCTGCCGTGGAGGTGGGCGGCTCCTGTCGCTCCATCGTCTGTCCTCCCTGGGCCCTGCCCATGACTGGAGACCCCAGTAACACAGGGGGAGCCGGGCAGAGCGGGACGGGGCCCCCGACCCCCACAGTGCCCACCCTAGTGGGTTCCCAAGAGAGCGGCCAGGGCGGGACTCGGGACACCTACCAGAGTGGCCAGGGAGATGGATGGATGCCTGTCTGACATCCCCAGTGGTGCCCTGACTCCTCCTTCAGACTGAGCCTCCTAAGCTGTGTCTCCCCCCTCAGACTGGGCGGGGAGACCAGATCTGTCAAGGGCTTGGCTGCCCCGGTCGGCCCCTTCCCTCTGTCTTCCGCCCACCCCGGAGCACATCAGCCATGGACCCCCGCTCTGGAGCGGTCCCCTGGCAGGAAGGGTCACCCGTGCACCTTCACCCTGGAGCAGCCTCGGGGCCAGTTCAACCGCCCAGCGTCTCCGACGTGGACACCCTCTGGCTGGTGGCAGCCACGGCACTGGTGGGTGCTGCCAGGGCTGGGCCATGGTTTTCCTTCTGTGCGACGGGGAGGGGGCCTGAGAGGAGGGAGTCTGTGCAGAGGGGTTGGGGCTCGGGGGGTGGTCGGGTCTGGAGAACGGGGGTGGAGCCTGCCCTGCCACCTGGGCGGCCCTCCCCCTCTGACCACAGCGCCGCCTTCAGCCACTCCGAGCCTCACGGCCCCACAGAGGGGAGACGCCACCCTCACCCTGCCCATCTCCCCCCGAGGGCAGCTGTCTCACGCTGAGGGCACACTGGGCCCTCTACCAGGGCGGCCAGGACAGACACCAGGTGCGTGTCCTCCGCGTTGGCCATGACACCCACCTTGACCCCACCAAAAGGGGCTGCAACGACCCCCTGCTGGGCTCGGGTCCCTGCAGGTGAGTGGCTCTGCGGGGCCCTGGATGAGGTGGGGACGCACCTGCCTGTGCCCACACAGCCTTGGGCAGCTCCTGGGAGGCCCGCGGGGCCCAAAGGGGCACCTGGTCTCCCCGCCCTAGCTCTGCCCAAGGAGGGGGAGGCGGGATCAGGGCCTGGGCGGCCTCGGTGAAGCGTCTCGTTTTTCCTGAGCAGAGGGCTCCCCCCCTCAGGCCTCAGGCCCCATGGACTATCTCACAGGGAGTCTCCCCAGACAGAGGGTGCCCCTGGGGCGATCTAGCCTTGGCCCATATCTCCTCGCAAAATGCTTGATTCACTCAGGTGCCGAGAGATGAATACCCACCCCCGTGTTTTCCAGGTGAGGACGCGGGGGCCCAGAGAGGGTGGGAGACACGGCCAAAGTCGCACAGCTGGAAATGCCACACCTAGATTCGAGCCCCTTCTGTGGGGCACTAAGGCTGCTCTCTTCAGTCTCAGCCCGCCACCCCACCCCCAAAGCGACTCTCCCCGGGGCCGGGAGTTGAGGGGAGAGACTTCGGGCACCAGAGCCGGATGGTTTCGGGACCTGGGGGGCCCTCGCCCTCAAGACTGGCTCGGTTTCCTGCTCAGGGTGAAGTTCCTGGTGAGGAGTGGCAGAGGACCCGTGGCGGGGTCAGGGTGGCCCAGCGAGACCCGCCTGCAGCAGGGCAGGGGGCCAGAGGTGCGGGTCGAACGGCGGGGCGGGGGGAGGCCAGGGGCAGGGGAGCAGGCCAGTCTTGGCCGTCTGAGGCAGCGTGGCCCTCCGGCCACCTGCGAGTGCCCTTTCTCGCAGCCTGAACCTCTGGCCCCGCATGACCCTGGGCGGGGGAGGGTTGGGTCGCCGGCTGCCCCGGGTCTCCTGGTGAAATAGAATCTTTCCGCCGGCCTGTGCGCCCCCCATGACCACCCTCAGTCCAGGGGTTCAGGGCTGTCCGGGGCCCCAGAGCCTGGGCGCGGTGGTCATCATCGCCATCCTGTCAGTCCTCCTGGCTGTCCTCCTCACCGTCCTCCTGGCCGTGCTCATCTACACCCGGTGAGTGGATGGGGCTGAGACGGCCCGTGCTCCCTGGGGGAAGGGGTAAGTGGCCCTCCAAGCCTCCCTTGGCGTCCCTCTCGCCCACTTTCCAAGCGGGCATCCCTCGCTCCCTGGTGGCAGCGTCTGGTACTGCAAGAGACGGCTGCAGACGCCCCAGGAAGAGGAGCTCCCAGCGGAGAAGAGTTGTTTTCTCTGGGTAATGCCCAGATGTCACCCAGAGCGCCGGGGCTGGGGCCTGGCAGACCCAGAGGGAGGTTGGGGGAGGCGCGGGGAGGCGTCCACAAGGCTTCCTAGGGGAAAGGGGGAAACTTGGCCTCTGCTGGGATTTGGAACGGACGGGGCGGGGGGTGGTCCAGGAAAGCGGGTGGCAGGAAGGTGGGCGGGTATGGGGGCTTCGGGGGCAGGAGGGCTGCCGTCCGCCAGGCAGATCGGGGTCCCGGGTCCGGAGGGGAGGAACTGGGCTGTATCCTGCAGCCGTGGGAGCCGGTGAAGGTCTTGACCGGGCGAGACAGGCGGATCACGTTTTAGAGGGATGCTGGGGGGTGACAGCTGGGGTGGGAGAGCTTGGGTGCCAGGCTGGGCCAGGGCTGTGGGGGGTGGAGGCAGATTTTTAAGGTTTCAAGGAATAACCTGTTTCCCTTTGGTTAATTGTGCCCAGCCGGTGGAGACTCTCTCTCCTCCCCTCCCAAGCTTGGACAGCTGCAGGCGTCCTCTCGCTCAGGCCCAGAGGAGAGAGGGAGTGTAAGAAAACACACCACCCACGACTCGCTCAGCCCTCCAGCCGGAGGGCGCTCCTGGGGGCTCCAGGGACCCTCATCTGCCCCTTGGCTTCCTCTCCGGCCCCGTTGCAGAGCCTGGACCGGGGTCCACCTCCGAGCTTCTGGAGGCAGGGAGATCATTTCTGGATGAGGGCAGGGGAGGGTGCCCTTAGCCCAAGGCTCCGACCCGTCCCTGCAGAAAAAAAGGCCGGGCTTGGTGGCTCAGCCTGTAAACACAGCACTTTGGGAGGCCGAGGCGAGAGGATTGCCTGAGCCCGGTGGTTTGAGACAAGACTGGGCAACTTGGTAAGACCTCATCCCTACAATAAATCACAAAAACTATCCAGGCATGGTGGCGCATGCCTGGAGTTCCAGTCACTTGGAAGGCTGAGGCAGAAGGATCACTGGAGCCCAGCAGGTCGAGGCTGTGGTGGCCAGGAGCGGCCACTGCACTCTGCACTTCAGTCTGGGCGACAGAGTGAGACTCCAACTCAAAAAATAAAAAAATAAAAGTCCCCACACCTCCCTGCCTGTCTGTGACATCACGCCCCTGGGCAGTCTTCCTCCACCCCTGCTCTAGCTCCTCTGGGCGGTCCTCAAAGGGGTGCAGGACCCAGGGTGAGGCTCAGGACCCCAGGCCCGCTGAGCTGCCCGGGGCCGGACAGGCCTTTCTGGGAGCCCAGTGTTCCTGTCTGCAAAGTGGGGATCGTGACCCCGCAAACCCGGGTCACAGTGAGGCTAAGCCAAGCGGAGCAGCCCTTGGGAGTGCTGCAGACCGCCCCAAGGCAGATCTCCCCTGTTCCGCCCAGCCAGCCTCCTCGTCCCCAGAGGCCACGGCTACGTGTCAGGCACTTGCTGTCCACCCCACCCAAGCATCCTCCCGTGGCTCCTTGCCCCAGCTGCCCCTCCTCCTGGCTGAGGGATCCCGAGCCTGGACGCCTCCTCCAATGCCTCTCTGGGGTACCCCGAAGGCGCAGCTCCTAAAGCTCACCCCCAACCCTATCCACAGCTTGGGGCGGGGCAAGGAGTATTTGGGAAGCCGCAGCTCCTGAGAGCAGGCGGATGCAGCCCAGAGCAGCCCCCGGCCCTCAACCCGATCCAGGGCTCCCGGCATTCTGCAGCAGCCTGCTTTGCGCTGAGCCCTCGAGGGGTCCGCGGCTGTGAGGAGAGGAGAGTGCCACGGAAGGAGGGCCGGTTGCTTGGGGCTTTGGAAGAGGCTCCTTGCGGAAGTGTGGCTTTGGAGGAACAGGACACCCGGGTCAGGTGGGCACTGGAAGTTCCCCGGGCAGGAGCGGATAAGCATGACTGGTGGGCACATTGAGGAGGGCGGCTGAGGGGTGAGGGGTGGAGGGGAGGCCGCCCGTGCCATGCACAGGGGCCCCACCCTCTGGGGCGGAGGCAGGGAGGAGGGTGCTGGCTGCGCTCCCAGGGCGCCTGCCACTGGGAGGTGCAAATGGCCCTGATGGGTTTATTACTTGCTACAGACACATCCGTTCCTGCTACAGAGGAAATGCTCAAGTGACCCGGAGAGGCAGGGAGCAGAGGAGAACAAACACTTTTCCAGCCTTTGCCAAGATAATTCTTGGTCTCCCCATAGCCTTTTCAGAACAGCCATGGTTCCTGACCCTGGGGCTGGGTGGCCCTAGGCAGGTCACACACCCTCTCTGGGCCTCCCTTCCCCTCGTGTAAGAAGCAAAGTTTGACCTGAGCGACCTCTAAGGCCCTGCACTCCACAAACCTTTACCCATGCCCTGCGTGGGTTGGGCCCGGGCAGGAAACAGATGGCATGCCATCTTGCAGGGCAATTGAGAGCATTTACAAAGGTGTGGGCAGAATTAAGGGAGTCAGCGAGAGTCGGTCAACCGGGACTGGCTCTCATGGAGCCAGAGGAGGGAGTGGGCGATGACAGCCATGGGCGAGGGTCCCTGCAGGAGTGCTGGCTGTAGGTAAAAGGAGGAGGCCCCCAAGCGAGTGGGCCTCTGTCCTGAGACTGCTGGTGCCTCCACGGGCCACGCCTCGCCAGCCGGTCCAGGCCAGGGCTCTGAGCGGTGCAGTCTGGACAGAGCTGGACAGAGAAGGGCGAGAATGGACTTAGAGGGGCACAGGCCACTCTTATGCCAGTTCCGTAGAATCAGCCTCTTGCTGGCCTTCTGGTTTCCAGGCTGGCGGGAGCGGTGGGCAGATGGTCACAAAGTCCTCCCCAAACAGAGGGCCGCCGAGGCCAGGGTGGGGGCCTGCACAGAGGACTCTGCAGGGGCTGACCCCTGAGTCTCAGAGGACAGGACACGTTTGCCAGCTGGAGAAGGCGGGGCCCTTGAATGTCCTCTTAGCCAGCTTCCTGTCTCTTCCTTGAAAACACCTCCTGCTTGAAGCCCTCCTGGGTAAAACCTGCCCACATCCTTCAGGATTTGGAAGGTGGAGAGTATGAGGTGCCTCGGCCCCATCTGGAGTGAATGTTCTGTACAGCCAAGCTCGCACCTCCCCCTCCCCCTGTCCTTCCAGCCTGTGTCACCGGCAGCGGCCCGCACCCTGGGCTGGCACCCCTCCAGCTCCCCTGCCCCGGGCTCTCGTCTGCGCCGCCTCAGCCACCTCTTGTGTGTACTCACGACCCCAGTCTCTCCCCGCGGCTGCCCCTCATATGTCCTTGGCCCCATGGCCGTCAGGACAACCCAGAGGCCCCTCATGCCAAAGTGCTACCCCCATGGCTGAACCTGGAGCTGCCCCAGCCCTGCACCTCCCCTGGCTCCCTGGTCTTCCTGTCTCCAGGCTGGACGTTGGATGGGCCCAGGCACCTGCTCTCCTGACCACAGGCTCCCACTGGCCATAGGCACTGCTTTCCACGACAGGCACAACCTGGCCACAAACACTTAAGCCACCTCCCTGGGACCTGCCAGTGCTGGGCCCAGAGCCCGCCCTCAGGGGCTGGTAGCGAACCTGGAGTGGAGTAGGGGAGATTCTCCCGCCAGAGAGCCCAGCCGGGCCAGGGCTGGCTTTGCTGGCTCTTCTGGGACCCCAGAGTCTAGAACTGGCTGGAGGGAAAGGCCCAGGACCTTGAAAGCTGATGGTCACGTTCCCCCTGGAGCAGAGAGGGAGCCTCAGCCCGAGTGTGCCACCTGTTCCCAGGGAGAGCCACGAGGGTCAGACCCCGGGAGAATGGATGTCGGGGCCACAGTCCAGGCACCCCGCCTGCCCTGCTGGGCCTCAGCCTCCTCACCCATGGGAAGGATGGACCAGAGGTGCAGGAAGCCCCTGACCATCGCTGCCCCCCCTTGGGCCACCCGGTGCCTCTCCGTTCATTCATTCACTCACTGACTCACTCCGTCATTCTTTTTTTTTTTTGAGTCGGGGTCTCACTCTGTCGCCCAGACTGGAGTGCAGTGGCCGGTCCCGCCCACCGCAACCTCACGTACTGGGCTCCAGCGATCCTTCCGCCTCAGCCTTCCGAGTAGCTGGAACTACAGGCACGCGCTACCACGCCCGGCTAATTATTGATTTATTATAGAGACAGGTCTTGCCAAGTTGCCTGGATGGGTCTCGAACCTGCGGGCTCAGGCAATCCACTCATCTTGGGCACCCAGAGTGCTGGGATTACAGGCTGAGCCACTGAGCCTGGCCTTTTTTTTTTTTTAATTGGAGTCTCACTCTGTCACCCAGGCTGGAGTGCAGTGACATGCTCACGGCCACCCCAACATTGACTTACTGGGCTCCGGCGATCCCTTCAAGTAGCCAGAACTACAGGCGGGCACTACCATGCCCAGCTAATTGTTTTTTAATTGTAGAGATCAGGTCTTGCTAAGTTGCCTGGGCTGGTCTCGAAACCCAGGGCTCAGGCAATCCACTTGCCTTGGCCTCCCAGAATGCTGGGATTTAGCTGGGCTCGGTGGCTCAGCCTATAATCCCACACTTTGGGAAGCTGAGGTGACTGGATTGCCGAGCCCATGGGTTTGAGACCCGCCTGGGCAAGTTGGCAAGACCTCATCTTACAATAAATCAAAACACTAGCCGGGTGTGGTAGCGCACGCCTGTAGTTCTGGTTACTTGGAAGGCTGAGGCAAAAGAATCACCAGAGCCCAGCAGGTCCAGGCTGTGGTGGCCGGGAGTGGCCACTGCACTCCAGTCTGGGTGACAGAGTGAGACTCCAACTCAAAAAAAAAAAAAAAAAAAGAATGCTGAGATTTCAGGCTGAGTCACTGAGCCCAGCCTGTTGTCCCTATTTTAACTCTGGCAAGCCATGGGAACTTGTCTCGAGCTGACCCAGGGCTGGGCACCACCATTTCCCACCCAATAAATACAAGATAAAACCAGCAAGGTGGCTTCTGCCCAGGGCTGGGCCCAGTGGGGGGACAGCGACATGATGAAAGCAGAAATGAGAAGGGAGAAAGAACGGGTGTCAGGAGAGAATCTGCTCACGGCCTATCCGCCTGGAGCCCCTGCCCTGCTGGCCCCACCCCCAGTGCCATCTCTACGCCCTGGCCCCTCCTCCAGACGCCTGGCTGTCCCCTGCAGCAGGAGCCCGGGTGTGCCAGGGGACCCCTGTGGGAAGCTGGGTGACTCCCCACTCATCCACATATGTGCATTTGCTTGAGAGCTGGGGCTCTCCTGGGAACGCCAGTCCACACAGAGAGGTCTGAAGGCCCAGGGGACAGAAGCGCAGGGTGAGGGGAGGGGGTACCGTGAGGCTTGGGAGAGGGAATCAGCTCATCCAAAAAGTGCTTCCCCATCTGATCTGTCAGAGTAACCTCCCTGGGAGGCATTTGCATCTCAGGGGCACAAAGATGGGAGAGGGTTCTCTGGGGTCCCAGCCACCTGCTGTGAGGTTCCTTCCCATGGAACACAGGTGACCTCCCCCTGCCTCTCAGTCCCCAGCTCGAATGCAGGCTGTCCCTGGATCCCTTTGGAGGACTTTTGGGGATGCTGGGGACCCTATTGTAGGGGAAGGAACCCCTGCTTGCTGGGGCTTTGAGCTGTAAAATCAGGCCCGAGGTGTCTCCAGGATGACGTCCGTGACTCACCCCAGCTATTCCCCGGCACCCTCCGGCCACCGCCTCCCCTTTTCCTGGAGCCCTGGCCCTCCTGGTCCTCCAGGCCCAGCCTCAGTGCCATCTTCTGTCACCTCGGACCCGTCCACCTCCCATGATCCGGCCTCTGAATCACAAGGACTTCAAGAATGTCTCTCAGTCGCCCACAGTGCAGGCTCTAGTCTGTCCCTGCTGGGGCAGAGGGACCAGGGAAGACCGGTGGAAGCAGCTTGAACAGAGACATGGAGACTCCGACGACCCTGGCCAGCAGCCCCCAGGGAACGCGACACACCGGAGAGGGTGCCCCAGGGGCTGACCCAGCACCGCACTTGCTGTGCGTCAGGAACAGGGCCGAACCGTTCACATACATGAACCCCAAAGTCCTTGGGGTGATCCCATGACCAGCCCCCTTTCACAGATGAAGAAACAGAGCCATGGTAAATGCCTCAAGGTGAGAGACACATGGAGTGAGCCCCTGGGGGTGAGGTGGGGAGGGGTCTCAGAAGGGGTCTAGGGGCAAGCAAGTTGAGAAGAAGGGGAGAGCCCTGGTGGTGGGTCTATGAGACCCAGAAACGTGATGCTGCTGAGGAAGGGGTTCCTGAGCCTGCTGGAGCCTGGGGTGCCTGGACCCGGAGGGCTGGGTCAGCTGGGGTCAGTTCAGGAAGGGCCTGGGGCCAGGACTGTATCCCAAGGACTGCAGGCGCCCTTGAGGCGTTGGAAGCAGGAGAGCCATGAAAGCCCTTCTGGAGTTTGCCAGGGAGGCGGGAGGGACCAGGTTGGCTGGGAGGGAGTCGAGGGGTCCTGCATGGAAGGCAGGGACATCCAGCTCTCCCACCTCTGCTGTGGGACCCTGCAGGAGCTCCCCAAGGATGAGAGCACCCCTTCCAGGACCACGCCCCCTACTTGGGATCCCCAGATCGCTGGTCTCCAGCCACAGCCCTGGGTGGGTCCCCTTACCTTTCCCCAGTCCCACCCGCGGTTTCCTCAGCGGGTGGACGAGGCAGGGCTTTTCCACTCCTTTTCCGGAAGGTTCAGAAGGTTAATGAGGGCCAGACACGGAACTCCACTCAGGGGGATAAACTTCTGGGAAGAGAGGAACCTGGGTTTGGGCTAAGGGCCAAGGGCGGGGAGGCGACAGCCCCTTGGGTCACAGCGCCTGTCCACCCACTGCCCTGGGGCCCGCCCTGGCCCCTCTGATCAGCCCCTGGGGCCCAGAGGGGTCTCTTCGAATTCAGAGACGTGGGCTGGGAGGCTTCTCTGCCTCCATGGGGTGGGAGGAGGAGTCTTTTCTTCCCACCGTGGATTGCCCAGGTGGTGGACTCGGGACTGGGAGGGCCTGGCTGATGTGGCCTTGGCTGTCCCCAGCTCACGGCCTTGGGTCTAAGGCCAGTGACTGGGGTGAATGGAGAACAGGTTGAGCATCCCACCCGGACCCTGGAGGAACACCAGGCTCGTGCTAAGGTCCCAAGAACTCGAAAGCTGCCCCCGGGCTCTGGCAGAGAGACTGGACCTTGGCCCTACATCTCCAGACTGAGTCCCCAAAGTGGGGTCCCCACCTTTCTGTGAGCCCCCAGCCCCCTGTCGTCCTCCCCGTCTGCGTGCCAGCAATGATGCAGGAATAGCTTGGCCACAGTCCCTGCCCCAGGGTGTGGGGTGACGAGGCCACAGAGGGACAGACCTCAAGGGGACAGTTCCAAAGGGCCACAAGAGGAGATCTCAGCCTGCAGGAAGTAAGTTCTGTGTCCCCTTAGGGGGAAGAGTTCCTTCTTTGTTGGCCACCAAGGAGTCGTTCGGCTTAGGGTGGGTCCTTGGATCCACAAGGCCAGGAGTGGGGTCCAGAGGGCCACTCTGCTCTACAAAAGGCTGAAGGATCTAGAGTTTCCATGGCTGGATGGAAGCAAAGAAAAGACCTAATGGGTCCTCTGGGGAGGTGATGGGGACAGGTGTGAAGTGGTAAGAACTGACCTGTTTGGGATTCAGTACTCTTTTTTTTTTTTTTTGAGTTGGAGTCTCACTCTGTCACCCATACTGGAGT
>NW_007240424.1:0-450 GCF_000164805.1 Carlito syrichta
CTAGCCAGCTAACTACCGAGTTAACAAGCTAATTAAGTCAGCTAGTTAGACAGCTTGATATCTTGTTTGCTAGCTAGTTATGTCAGCTAGATAGCCAGTTAGCAAGTCAACTAGCTAGTTAAGTCAGCTAGCAAAACAGTTACATACTTAGCTAACTAGTCAGCTAGCAACTCAGCTAGCTGGTCATCTAGCTAGTGGGATCACTCGCTTTCCAGCAGGTCAGCTAACTAGTCAGCTCACTCGCCTGCCAACCATTCAGCAAACTAGTAGGCTCACTCACCAGCCAACATGTCAGCTAACTTGTCGACTCACTTGCAGGTCAACAGGTCAGCTAACTAGTCAACTTCCCCACCAGCTGACTAGTTAACTCAGCTCACCATTTGGCTTACTCACTGGTCGACTAGTTAAGGCAGCTCACCCATCGGTTCACTGGCAGGCCGACTAGTTAAA
>NW_007240425.1:0-392 GCF_000164805.1 Carlito syrichta
AATGGAATGGAATGGAGAGGAATGGAAAGGAAAGGAATACAATGGAATGGAAGGTAGTGAATTGAAATATAATGGAATGGTATGGAAGGAATGGAATGGACGGTAATGGAGAGGAATGAATTGGAATTTAATGCAATAGAATGGAGAAGAATGGAAGAAAATGGAGAGTTATGGAATGGAGAGGAATGGAACGAAATGGAATGGAGTGGAATGGAATGGAGAGGAATGAAATAGGGATTCATGGAATGGAATAAAGAGCAATTCAATGGAATGAAATGGAGAGGAATTGTATGGAAGGGAGAGTAATGGAATGGAACGGAGTGGATTGGAAGGGCATGAGGTGGAATGGAATGGTATTGAATGGAATGGATTGGAGAGGAATGGAATGGACT
>NW_007240426.1:0-978 GCF_000164805.1 Carlito syrichta
CAAGTCCAGTCAATTACTCTCCATTCCACTCCATTCCATTCTTTTCCATTCTATTTCATTCCTCTCCATTGCATTCCACTCCATTGCATTCCATTCCAGTCCATTCCTTTCCATTCCATTGCTCTCCATTCCTCTCCTTCTATTCTATTAAATTCCATTGCATTCCTCTCCATTCCAGTCCAATCCATTCCTCTCCATACCATTCCATTACATTTCATTTCACTGCCTTCCACTCCGTTGTTTTCCTTTCCTTTCCATTCCTTTCCATTCCATTCCATTCCAGTCCATCGCTTTACATTCCACTCCACTGCATTCCATTAAATTCCTCACCATTCCATTCCATTCCATGCCACGACGTTCCATTCTTTTCCACCCAAGTCCATTCAATTTCTCTCCATTCCACTCCATTCCATTCCTCTCCATTCCATCCTTTTCAATTCTATTTCATTCGTCTACATTCTATTCCATTCCATTCCCTTCCATTCTTCTTCATTCTCTTCCCCTCCATTTCATTCCATAACATTCGTCTCCATATCATTCCATTCCTCTTCATTCCATTCCAATCCTCTCCACTCCATTCCATTGTATTCCACTCCACGCAATTCCATTCCTCTCCACTCCATTCCATTTCATTCCTCTCCATTGGATTCCATTCTATTCTATTGCACTCCATTCAACTCCATGACACTCCACTCCATTCCATGCCAATCAATCCCATTCCATTCCAGTCCATTGAATTTCACTTGTCACAATTTCATTCCAATCCATTTCGTTCCTTTCCATTCGGCTCCATTCCATGCTCTCGTTTCCATTCCTTTTGATTCCTTTCCATTCTATTCCAATCTCTTCCATTCCTCTCCATTCCATTGCATTCAATTCCTCTCCATTCCATTACATTTCTTTGCATTGCATTTCATTGCATTCCATTCCTTTCCATTCCATTCCCTTCCTTTCCTTTCCAATCCATAATCTCTCCAA
>NW_007240427.1:0-326 GCF_000164805.1 Carlito syrichta
AAATTCCATTCCATTCCTCTCCATTCCAGTCCAATCCATTCCTCTCCATACCATTCCATTCCATTTCATTTCACTGCCTTCCATTCCGTTGTTTTCCTTTCCTTTCCATTCCTTTCCATTCCAGTCCATCGCTTTACATTCCACTCCACTGCATTCCATTAAATTTCTCACCATTCCATTCCATTCCATGCCACGACGTTCCATTCTTTTCCACCCAAGTCCATTCAATTTCTCTCCATTCCACTCCATTCCATTCCTCTCCATTGCATCCTTTTCCATTCTATTTCATTCGTCTCCATTCTATTCCATTCCATTCCCTTCCATTC
>NW_007240428.1:0-393 GCF_000164805.1 Carlito syrichta
CCAATCCATTCCATTCAAATCCAATTCATTCCATTCCATTACATTCCATACCTTTCCAATTCATTCCATTCTATTCATGTCTAATCCATTCCTCTTCGTTTCATTGCATTCCACTCCTCTCCATTCTATTCCTCTCCATTCCATTCCATTCCTCTTATTTCCCTCCATTCCATTCCATTCCATTGTATTCCTTTTCATTCAATTCCACTACATTCCTCTCCAATCCACAACTCTCTATTCTGTTCCATTCTATTCCTCTCTATTCCCTTCCATTCCTCTTCATTCCATTCCATTCCATTTCTTTCCATTCCAAACCTCCATACTCCATTCCGTTTCCCTCCATTCTATTCATTTCCATTTCATTCCATTCTTTTCATCTCCATTCCATTCCAC
>NW_007240429.1:0-393 GCF_000164805.1 Carlito syrichta
CTCCATTCCATTCCACTCCATTTCATTCAATTCCTTTTCACTCAACTCCATTCCATTACATTCTATTCCATTTCTCTCCATTCCATTCCATTCCATTCCATTCCACTCCATTCCATTCCACTCCAATCCAATCCTTTCCATTCCACTCCATTCCATTCCATTCCACTACATTCCATTCCATTCACATTTATTCCATTCCATTCCTCTCCATTCCATACCGCTCCATTCCATTCCATTCTATTCCTCTCCATTCCATTCCAATGCATTTCATTCCTCTCCAGTCCACTCCAATCCATTTCCCTCCATTTCATTCCATTCCACTCCATTCCCTTCCATTACATTCCATCCCTCTTTATTCCATTCCATTCCTCTCCATTCCATCCATTCCATTCC
>NW_007240430.1:0-989 GCF_000164805.1 Carlito syrichta
ACTAGCTGAGTTAAACAGCTAGTCAGCTGACTAGCCAGCTGACAACTAGCAAGCTGCTTATCTAGCAAGCTGACTAGCCAACTGACTTACCTAGCTGACTGAACCTAGCAAGCTGTCTAGCCAACTCACTTAACTAGCTAACTACCTACCATGCTAGAAGGCTAGCCAGCAGACTTAACTAGCTGATTTGAAAAGCTAGCCTGCTGGCTAGCAAGCTGACTTATCTAGCTAGCTACCTACCTAGCCAGCTGTCTAGACAGCTGACGAAACTAGCAGACAAACCAGCTAGCCCGTTGGCTAGCCAGCTTACTTAACTAGAAGACATCACTATCTAGCCATGTATATATCTAGCTGACTTAAGTAGCTAACTACCTAACTTGCCAGTTGGTAAACCAGTTGATTTAATTAGCTGTATTAACTAGCTAGCCAGTTGACTAGCCAACTCACTTAACCACCTCAGTATCTAGCTAGCCTGTTGGCCAGCCAGCTGATTTGATTAGCTGAATTAACTAGCTAGCTACATAGCGAGACAGCTGACTTAAATGTTTGGCTAACTAGCTAGCTTCCTAGCTACCAGCTGATTCAAACTTTTAGCTAACTAGCTAGCTACATAGCTAACAAGCTGACTTAAATAGTTAGCTGTGTAGCTAGCTAGCTTATTTAACCAGCTAGCTAAATAGTTAGCTTACCCTTTAATGTGCTAGTCAGCTGACTTAATCTTCCAACTTATCTCTGTAGCTAATGAGTTTCCTAGGTGGCTCAAACAGCTGACTTAACTCGTTACCTAACTAGCTAGCAAACTGATTCCTCCAGCTGACATAACTCGTTACCTAACTAGCTAGCTAGCCTAAACAGCTGACTCACGTTTGCTAACTAGCAAGCTAGATGACTCAATCATCTGACTTAACTGGTTAGTTATCTAGCTAACTTCCTGACTCATCCTGCTGACATAACCCATTAGCTAACTAGCTATCTAGCTGTCTTAACCA
>NW_007240431.1:0-1096 GCF_000164805.1 Carlito syrichta
CAAATGATTAAGTCAGCTAACTATCTCGTTAGTGAACTAGTTAAATCAATTAGCTAAGTCTGCCAGCTAACCAGCTAGCTAGGTAAGTAAGCTAGCAAAATCAGCTGCTCACTTGTTAGCTAACTTTAAGTCAGCTATTTAAGTCTGTTTCCAGACTAGTTAGCTAACTAATTAAGTCAGCTAGCTATATAGCTAGTTAAATAGTTAACTAACTCTTTAATTCACATAGCTAAGTTTGCTAGCTATCTAGGAAGTCTGCCAATTAAGTCAGCTAGCTAAGTCAGTTTTCTAATATTTTCAGTCGGTTAAGACAGCTAGCTAGCTAGTTAACTAACTGATTAAATTAGCAGGTGGAGTCAGGGAGTTAGCTAGTTAACTAAAGTATTAAGTCAGCTGGTTGAGTCAGCTAGCTAGCAAGTTAGTAAATGGGTTGGGTCAGATGGTTGAGTAGGCTAACTAGCTAGTTAGTTAATGAGTTAAGTCAGCTAGATGAGTCATCTAGCTACCTAGCTAGCTAAAGATTTAAGTCAGCTGATTATGTCAGCTAGCTAGCTCATTAGCTAATGAATCAAGAAAGATAATTGTCACCTAGCTACCATGTTATATACTGAGTAAGTTAACTAGTTAGCTAGCTGGTTAAGTCAGCTAGCTGGCTAGCCAGCTAACTATTTAAGTCAGTCGGCTAGCTAGGTAGCTAGCTAGTTAGCTAACTAATTCAACTGGCTAGCTAGCTAGCTTGCTAGTTTAGTCAGCTAGTTAAATCATCTGGCTAGCCAGCTGGCTAGTTAGGTAGCGAGCTAGTTAAGTCAGTTGGCTAACCAGTTGGCTAGCTGGTTAATTCAGTTAGTTAAGAGAGCTGGCAAGCCAAAAGACAATGTTGGTAGCTAGCTAGTTATTCAGCTAGATAGATATCTAGCTTACTAGTGATGTCAGTGAGTTAAGTCAACTGGCTAGCCAACAGTCTATCTGCTTAAGTCAGCTATTTTAGTCAGCTGTCTAGCCAGCTGGCTAGTTAGGTAGCTACCTAGATAAGTCAGCATGCTAGCCAGGAGGCTAGCAGTTCAAGGCAACTAGCTAAGTCAGCTGGTTAGCCTGG
>NW_007240432.1:0-531 GCF_000164805.1 Carlito syrichta
CCACCTTTCTTATTCAACTAAAAAGTATAAACTGACAGTATTAATTGATTAGGTAGAATTATACTGGGATGAAAAAATGTATGGTGTTTGGCAGAAATGAAAATACAATTTAAAACAGAATAAACCCATCGGAGCCTTGCATTCTATGTATTAAACAACAAATGTGTTGAAAAATGTGATAAAAAATGTGAGAAGAAACAATCACTATAGCTAGGGGATAAGCCCACTCCAGTCTTTCTTTCTTTCACTCTAATCTACCCCATTTTTGCAGAATATATCCATTTGAACTTGATATAGTCATGTGTTGTCCAGTCTTTCTTTCTTTCACTCTAATCTACCCCATTTTTGCAGAATATCTCCATTTGAACTTGATATAGTCATGTGTTGGTGTAATCCTTAGCCCTGGCTGCACACGGTATCACTTGGAGAGCTTTTAAAAAATCAGCCCCTGCTTTATATTTATGAGTTAATAAGTTTGAGACCAGGCACAGATATTTTCAAGAACCTAACAAGTAATTAAAATTTGGGTTG
>NW_007240433.1:0-349 GCF_000164805.1 Carlito syrichta
ACTAGCTAATTTAAGCTAACGGACTAGCAAGCTGACTAGCTAGTTGACTTCACTAGCTAGCTGAATGATTAGCTGACTTGCTAGCTGACTTAACAAGCTAGCTGGATAGCTACTTGACTCAACTAGCTGACTAGCAACTGGGCAGGATAGCGGGCCATCCAGCTGACTTCACTAGCCAGTTAACTTGTTGTCTACATGGGTAGCCATCTGGCTTAACTAGCTAGATACCTGGCTGGCTAGCCAGCTAGGCACCTGGCTAGCAAGCTAGTGGACTGACCAGCTTGCTAGACAGCCAGCTTTAATAGCCATCCAGCTGGCTGGATGGTTGGATACCCAGCTGGCTTAACTA
>NW_007240434.1:0-2197 GCF_000164805.1 Carlito syrichta
AATTAACAAGCTAGCAACCCAGCAAGGCAGCTGGCTAGCCAGCTGACTTAACTAGCAGACTTACTAGCTAGCCAGCTGACTTAACTAGCTGACTTAACTAGCTATGTACCCAGCTATCCAGCTGACTTTACTAGCTGAAATAACTAGCTAGCTAGCCCACTTAACCTCCTGACTTAAATAGCTAGCTAGCTAACAACCAAGCTGACTTAACTGGATATCTACCTAACTAACCACATGAATTTACTAGCTAAAATAACTAGCTAGCCAGATATCTGGTCATCTGATTTAACTAGCTTTTTAACTAGCTAGCGAGCTGGTTAGCCAACTGACGTAAAGTGCAGACTTAACTAGTCAGTCACCTGGTTAGCCAGCTGACTTCACTAGTTGATTATTGAGCTGCACAGCTGGTCAGCTAGGTGATTAAACTAACTGACTTAACAAGATATTCGGATGGCTAGGAAGCTGAATTAACTAGCTCTGTCCCTCTCTAGCCACCTGAAAAGGCAGCTGACTTCAATAGGTGACATATTTAGCTAGCCAACTGGCTAGCCAACAGACTTAAATAGGTCAAAACCTAGCCAGCAAGCTTGCTAGCCAGCTGACTTAACTAGCTGGCCTGCTTTCTAACCAGTTGAATTAACTGGCATGCTACATAGCAAGCCAGCTGGCTATCCAGCTGAATTAACTAGGTGACTTATCTAGCCAACTGTCTAGCCAGCTGACTTAACTAGCAAGCTACCTAGCTAGCCAGCTGCTTTCTCAGCTGACTTAACTAGGTAACATAACTAGGGAGCCAGCTGGCTAGACAGCTGACATCACTAGCTAGCTACCTAGCTAGCAAGCTGGTTAGCCAGCTGTCTGAACTATCTGACTTAACTTGCTAGCCAGCTGGATAGCCAGCTGACTTAATTGCCTAGCTACCTAGATAGCCAGCAGCCTAACAAGCTTACTTAACTAGCTGACTTAACTAAGTAGCCAGCTGGATAGCTAGCAGACTTACCTAGCTACCTACACAGCTAGACAGCTTAAATAGTTAGCTGACTTGCTAGCTAGCTGACATATCCAGTTAGCTAACTAGTTAGCTTACTCATTATACAATGTGCTAGCTAGGTGACACAGTCATCTGACTTAACTCGTTAGCTAAGGAGATAGCTAGCTGACACAACCAGCTGACATAACTCATTAGTTAACAAGCTATCTAACCTACTCAAGCAGCTGACCCAACCCATTTGATCACTAGTTAGTTAGCTGACTCAACCAGCTCATTTAACCCATTAGTTAACTAGCTAACAACTTGATTCAACCTGCTGATATAAACCATTGGCTCACTATCTAGCTAGCTGTCTTAACCAGCGGACTAATTTAAAAAGCTGACTTAACTAGCTGACTTAGGTAGCTCATTTAACTATTTAGCTAGCTGACTTAACTGGCTAACTTATCTAGTTAGCTAGTTGACTTAACTACCTGAATTAAATAGTTAGAGAACTATTTAACTAGCTGAATAACTAGCTGATTTAATAAGTAGGTAACTAGTTAGGTAGCAGACTTAAGTAGCTGATTTAAATATTTATCTCTCTAGTAAGCTAGCTGACTTAGCTAGCTAGCAAGTTAACTAGCTGACGTAGGTAGTTACTTAACTAGTTGGATAACAAGATAGCTAGCTGACTTGACGAGTTGCTTAATGAATTAGCTAACTGTTTTACTCGTTGGCAAACGAGTTAACTATCTGTCTTAACTAGTTGGTTAACGAATTATCAAGGTGACAAATTTTTGGCTGATGAGTAGGCAGACAACTTAGCTTATTTAACATGTTGGCTGACTACTCGACGGGCTTGTTAGCTGGCTTAACAATAAGCCGACTAGTCGGTCGACTAATTAGCTGGATTAACTAGATGACTAACAAGTTGGCTCACTAGCTAACAAGGTTAACTTGTTGCCTGCTGGTTTCCTGACCAATCTAGTCTGCCGACTAGTTGGCCAACTAGTTAGATGACCTAACTTGTCGGCCAATTAATTAGCTGAGCTAACTTGTCACTTTACAAGTGGGTCGACTAGTCGGCCTATTGGTTAGCTGACTTATCTAGTTGGCCAGCTATTCGGCACACTGGTTAGCTGAGTTAATTTGTTGGCCACTGAGTGAGCCGACAGGTGTGTGGACTTATCTAGTTGGCCTGTGATTGAGCCGACTGGTCAGCTG
>NW_007240434.1:2929-4171 GCF_000164805.1 Carlito syrichta
CAGCTGATTTAATTAGCTAGCTACCTGGTTGGCTAGATGACTAGCCAGATGGCTTAACTAGCTAGCTACCTGGCAGGCTAGCAAGCTAGGCAGCCAGCTATCTTGAATAATGGGCTTGCAATCTGGCTAGCCAGCCAGCTTTAATAGCAAGCCGGCTGGTTAGACAGTTGGATAGCCAACCAACTTAACTAGCCAGCCACCATGCTGGTAAGCTGGCTAGCCAGCCAGTTTAACTAGCTGGCAACCTAACTGACCAGCCCTTTAACCAGCCGGCTTAACTTGCCAGACACCTAGGTAGCCAGCCTGCTAACCAGCTGACATAATTATCTCACTTAACTAGATAGCCAACCGGCTAGCCAGCTGGCTTAACTTGCTAGCCACCTATCTAGCCAACCAGCTAAAAAACTATCTTATCTCACTGACTTACCTAGCTAAACAGCCCTCTAGCCAGCTGACATAATTAGCTAGCTACCTACATAGCCAGGTGGCTAGCCAGCTGATTTAACTAGCTGATGTCACCAACTAGCCAGCTGGCTAGCCAGCTAAGTTAACTAGCTATCTACCGAGCTATCAAATGGATAGCCATTGTATTAACTAGCAGACTTAACCAGCTAGCCAGTTGGCTAGCCAACTGACTCAAGCAGGTGACTTAACTCATTAGCCAGCTGGCTAACCAGCTGATTGAACTAGCTGACATCACTAGCTAGCCAGGTGGCAAGCCAGCTGATGTAACTAGTTAGCTACATAGGTATTCTTCATGCTTGCCAGCTGACTTAACTACCTAGTTACCTAGCTATCCTGCTAACTAGCGAACTGACTTAACAAGGTGACCTAAATAGCTAGTTAGCTGGCTAGTCAGCTGATTTAACTAGTTAGCTACCCAGCTAGGCAGTTGACTTAACTAGCTGACGTAACTAGCTGACTACCTAGCTAACCTGTTGATTTTAATAGCTGAAATAGCTAGCTAGATACCTAGTTAGATATATAGCTAGCTAGTTGACTTATCTAACTGACTTAAATAGCCAACTAGCTGACAACTAGCTGACTTAATTAGCTAGCTACCTAGCTATACAGCTGAAATAACTAGCTGATATAACTAACTAGACAGCTGTCTAGCTGTCTAACCATCTGACTTAACTAGCTTTTTAACTACCTAGCAAGCTGGCTAGCCAACTGACTTAATGAGAATGACTTATCTATCTAACCAGCTGGTTAGTCAGCTGACTGAGCTAGTTGATTAAC
>NW_007240434.1:5555-6486 GCF_000164805.1 Carlito syrichta
AACTAGCTGATTTAACTTATTAGTTAACTAGTTAGGTAGCAGACTTAAGTAGCTGATTCAATAGCTAGCTGATTAGTGAGCTAGCTGACATAGCTAGCTGATTTAGCTAGCTATCTGTTTAGCTAGTAGACTTAGTTAGCTGACTTAACTAGTTGGCTAATTAGATAGCTAGCTGATTTAACGAGTTGGTTAACAAGTTAGTTAACTGTTTTAACTAGTTGGTAAACGCATAAATTAGCAGACTTAACTAGTTGTTTAACAAGTTAACTGCGTGACATAATTGTTGACTGACTAGAGGGCCGACAAGTTAGCTGGTTTAACACATTGACTACTCGACCGACTTCTTAGCTGTCTTAACAAGTTGGCCGAATAATCGGCCGACTTGTTAGCTGGGTCAAATAGTTGACTGACGAGTTGGCCCACTAGTTAGCTTGATTAACTAGTTGACATGCTGGTATTCTCAACTAAGTAGTCGGCCAACTAGTTGGCAAACTAGTTACCTGTCCTAACTAGTCAGTTGACTAGTGAGCTGAGCTAACTTATCAGCTGACAATTTGACCTACTAGTCGGCCAATTGGTTAGCTGACTCAACTAGTTGGCCAACTAGTAGGCTGACTATTTAACTGACTTAACTAGTCGGCCTATGAGTGAGCAAAGTGAACCGAATTAACTAGTCGACCTGTAAGTGAGCCGACTTGTCAGCTGACAACTAGTAGGCTGGCACGTGAGCCGACAAGTCAGCTGACTTACCAAGTTGGCCAGGGAGTGAGCAGACTGGTCAGCAGACTTAACTATTTGACCAGCATGTGAGCTCACTTGTCAGCTGAATTTAGTCAGCTTGTGAGTGAGCCAACAGAAGATTTAACTAGTGGACTGGCGATTGAGCCAACTGGTGAGCCAACTTAACTAGTTGGCCAGAGAGTAAGCTGAC
>NW_007240435.1:0-513 GCF_000164805.1 Carlito syrichta
CGGGACAGACGGAACCCTTGGCAGAGGGACCTCCGGGCTGAGAGACCTCTGGGTTTGGGAAACCCAGACGGGGCGGGGCGGGGGCAACCCGAGCAGAGGGAACTTCCGTCTGAGAGAACATCGGGCCGAAGGACCCCTGGCCTGGGGGGGTCCCGGGCTGAGGGACCCCGGGGCAGAGGGTTCCGGGGCTGAGCGACCCCCAGGTTGAGGGACCCTCGAGCAGACAGAACCCCAGCCAGAGGGAACCACGGGCAGACGGAACCCCGGGCTGAGCGACCCCCGGGCGGAGGGACCTCTGGGTGTGGGAAACCCGAGCTGAGGGAACTTCCGGCTGAGAGAACGTCGGGCGAGGAACCCCGGGCCTGGAGGAGTCCCGGGCTGACGGACGCCGGGCCGAGGAAACCCTGGGCTCGAGATACCCCCAGGTCTGAGGACCTCTGGCCCGGGAGACCCCTGTCGGGGGGACCCCCGGGCCGAGGGAACTTCCGGCTGAGAGAGAGAGAGAGAGAGAGA
>NW_007240436.1:0-11892 GCF_000164805.1 Carlito syrichta
CTCCCCTCTCTCCCTCCCTCTCTCTCCCCCTCTCTCTCTCTCTCTCCCCCTCTCCCTTCCTCCCCAATCCCCCACATTCAGTTCTTTTTCAGTTGAGCCTTGAATCACCCTCACCAGAGATCTAGACAGGAAAATACAGTGTTCCCTTCCCAACCCCCAGTGCTCGGTTTCTAAAAGTTCCCAGAGTGCAAGAATGTTATGGAATTTAAAACCTTCTGTCCCATTATACAAAAAAAATCTATGCCCGGTGTTGACAATGTGCTACCCGGTGCTGGACTCTGGAGGTGCCTAAGATGACCACAGGCCCTGAAATCACAGAATCCAAATTCTTGCCGAGGAGTTAGATAAATAAACTGGCAATTGTGCTTTTAACGGAGGCGTTCTATGTCCAGAGAAGAACAAGAACCAATAGGAACATAGGACACCGGCTTCTGACCCAGACAGGTGGGGGATGGGGGTGGATCCTGGAAATCTTCCTAGAAACACGTCAAAGCTGAGACTCAAAAGAGACATGGGGAGGGGGTTTCTAAGCCAAGGAAAGTGGGCAGAGAAAATTCCAGGCAGAGGCCACAGCATGTAGCAAAACCTGAAGACAAGAGAAAGCATGGCTTATGGGAGAAACTGGCTGAATGCTGGGGCAGTGCCAGGAAGTCGTTGAGAATATTGACCCTGGCAGTAGCCTACCTGGTTCAGATCTCCCTTAACTGCTATTAGGAAGCAGGGAGGGAGAGGAAGAGATTTGCTCAAGAGAACAAAATTAAAGCTAGATAGAAGGAATAAGTGCTAGTGTTCTACATCACTGTCGGATGACTCTAGTTAATAACGGGACATCATTTCAAATAGCCAGGATAGTTCACATTTCCAACACAAGGAAATGATCAATGTTTGCAATGATGAATATGCTAATTACCCTGATCTGCTCACCATATCCTTGGTCCCACAGGTTCACAGAGTCGCTCAGATGCTCTGTACAGAAAGGCCTTGGGCACACTTTAGTCTGTTTCTTGCTGAGCTAAACAAGTATTTCTCAATCCTCTCACCAAAATACAAGGTTGTAGATCTTGTTTTAACCCATGATAAATAAGTTCTTGTTAAGGCACATGCCCTCAACTCCTCACGCAACAGCCCAATCCCCAGCCTCCGAAGAGACCATAACACAAGTCCTTGTGTTTCTTTCTCTTAGCTTCCTTTGCCTCTCCCAAGACTGTCTCACCAAAAGCTCAAATCTGTTTCTGCCATATGTTTTACCTTCTGTTTTGTTCCTGTTCCCCCCCTAAATTGTCTCTTTTTCTCATTATCCCCAAAAGGAATGACTCAAGATCACACGTTCTCAAATATGGATGCAAATTTTTATTTACTAGACTTTCTCATAGGGGAAAAGATAATAGTGCATAACTATCCAAGTAATTAACCCATTGCCTGTTCTCCAGACCCTGGGCAAGTCATACTGCTGAGATGCAAATCCTGGCCCAAGTGCGTACTTGCTATGTAACCTTAGGCAGGGTATACTTAGCCTCTTTTCACTTCATTTCCCCATCTCTAAAATAGAGATGATCATGGTCTTTTCTCCTAGGGCTGCTATGATTGTGAGATGAGTTGACACATGTAAAAGACTGAACAGGGTCAGAAATATTGTAAAAATTCGGTGTGTGTTGGCTATTACAACATGCTAGGCTAGACTAGGAATACAGGAATGAGTGAGATAGAAAAAGCCTTTGCTTTCCTGGACTTTGTATACTGACAGGGAGAAAAAATAATAAACAAACAAGTAACAAGATAGTTACAGATTGTGACCGTGTTTCAAACAGAGTAATGGAATGGGGATAAAGGCTTTAGACAGGATGGTTATGGAAGGAAAAAATATCAGAAGGAATTAACAATGCAGGTGGCTAAAGAAATAAACAGCCAACACAAAGATCATAAGATTGGAAAGAGCCCGAAGCATTCTAGAAATGAGAAGCCAGCATAGATGAAGATTGATGAGATCACGGGAGAGTGGTAGAAGCTAAGGTCAAGATTTAGAGAAAAGCCAGATTCAGCAGAACCATGTGCATCCTCTTGGATTACTGGATTTATTCTAAATGCCATGGGAAGGCATTGAAGCAGTGTTCCCCAGCCTTTTTGTCATCAGGGACCAGTTTCATGGAAGACAATTTTTTTTTGGAGGGGGGAATCATCAAGCATTAGATTCTGATAAGGAGCATGCAACCTAAATCCCTCAAATGCACAGTTCACAATAGGGTACCTGCTCCTGTAAGAATCTAATGCCTCCGCTGATTTGACAGAAGGCGGAGCTCCACTTACCCTTGACTCACCTCCTGCAGTGCAGCCCAGTTCCTAACAGACCACGGACCAGTGCCTGGGGATTGGGGACCCCTGTATTGAAGGGCTTTAAGCAGCTAAATAATATTATCAGGTATAGGTTTTAAGAAGATGGTTTCTAGATCGCTGTGGAACACATAGCCCAAAGCAACCTGCCCAGCTAACAAAATTTTAGCACTACCCAGGAACTTAAAGGTCATGAAAATTCATCTGCAAAGTCCCTCTTGGCTCCAACAATCAGGGGTTCTATGCTGAAACTGAGATGAAGAGACCTTTGATTTCCTTGATTTCTCAGCCATACAGTCGAAGTACAGAGCTTCATTATTTTTTTTTCCCCCTTGTGCCATTGGTTCTGAATGGTTGAGTCATGTCAGATGAATGCTTTTAATTGTTCTTGTTTCTTGCCTCCAAATTCCCAAATGCTAATCAGCAATTTTCTGTTAATGAAGTGTCCAAAACTAAAAACAGCATCCCAGGTGCTGCCTCACTAGGGTCTCACAGAAAGAGCCATTATCTCCCTGGTTTATGACAAGGGGCCAGTGTCATATTTTTCTCACAATATTATGCAGCAGACATGTATCTAATTTGCTGTTTAGCGTCACCCTAGGGCCTCTTACAGCTATTACTATTTTCCAGGTGTTGCCCTCCTCATGAAAAATTTTCTTCCAAATTACTTTTCCCCAGATGCCTCTACTTGAAAATTTTCCAAGTTGAGTGTCATTCTCTTCGCCATATTGTTAATGTTTTATATAATTTCTTTGGCTTTCCTGGTGTTTGCAACATGTCATCTTTTAGGGTCATCTGAAAATTTCATTAACATGTTTGTGGACAGGATGTAGCTAGAAGGGAATTGCTGAGGGACTTATCCCTCTGTTCCTTTATTAGCTAGGTTCTAGAAATGGAGAAGAAACCCTTTCATCAAAAGTAGAATTCAGCTCTACTCCTCTCTCTCTCTCTCTCAATTTCTCTCTCTCTCTCTCTCTCTCTCACTCTCTCAACTGTTCTTAATTCCCTGAACCTCCCTCTTATTAAAAAAAAATGATAAAATTTCTTGCCATGAGCAAAACCTCCATATCAAGGGTCCCTCCCATGGGAATCACAGACATGATGCCACTAGGGTCCCCATGCACCCTCTACAGTTGTATTCTGCAATATACTCAAATTGGTGTGTCCTTGAGTAGATATTCAGCTTTCCAGAGAAGAGGCTCATAGCTTTCATTAGAGTCTCATGGGAGTGTATAAACCCAAAAAACGTTTAGAACCACTGTTTTTATACCATTGTTTCTCAAAGAGTGAGCCAACAATCAGCTGTATTGGAATTACATGAGATGTTGACTAAAATGCAAATTCTTGGGTCCTACTTGAGACACACAGAATGGAAATAGAGATAGGAATACGCATTTTTAAATCAAATGTTAAATTATTTTTTAATGGTAAATGCATGCTAATTGTGCAAAATTTAAAAGATCAGAAGGGTAAAATGTCTCTCCTATCCCCGGGCCACAGCTACCAGTTTATTTTCAGAAAGGCAGCCATTGTTAACCTGTTTTCTGTGCACCCTTTTAGAATCTGTAAAAAGACAAAGCAAAACAAACAAAAACACCCCAGGAGATTTATATGACTTTTATGCACAATAACATTTGAGAACCATTGCTCCATTTAAAAAAAGAATAAAGGCTTACCTGCATTAAAGACGGTCTCAATCAGACTAATTTTTCTCCTCCACCCACCTGAGAATCCGATTATCCTGAAAAACAACACTCAAGCCAATCATATATGAATGAATTTTAATTTTTTCACTTCCTCTCAGAAAAGAAAACATCTTCAATGTTTTGTTCTGTTTGGCCAGAGGCTATCCTCTGCGTCCAGCTCTCTGTGGCCTAGTCTGGTACCACACACTGGATTACCTGGCTCAGATGCTGAATAAACTGATTATCTGGTGGCCAAAGTGGGATTGACCTTCTGACTGCCCAGATGCTGGGGATTAATTATTCCCTCCAAAAAAACCTCTTGACTTTTTAGGGAAAATAGAAATAAAAACAAACCACTCTACCTTCTTCAGGGGCGTTTCTTAAGAAACACCTGTATCTCAGAAATGCTGCGCATACAATTAATTGTTGGTTGTGGACACTAACAAGTTCAGACTGCCTTATTCCTTCTCTGCTGGCAGATGTATAAGCAGCCACCTCTGGTCATGGGACGAAAGCTGTATTTCTCAGCTCCTGTTGAGTCGGTCCAGAGATTCAAGCAGAGAGATTCAAGCAGAGGTCTATGTTTCAGATATAAAGCACTGTGGAATGTTGGAAATGCCCTATAGAAGACAACAGATGTATTTTAAATGCCAGTCCAAAATTGTAGCCCCCAGTTTCATAGCTGAAAGACTAACAAATATATAAAGAGATACACGAAGTTGCTAGGAATCAGAGACATCCAAATTTAAACAATGAGATAGTACTTCACACACATCGGCTTAGCCAAATTAGAAAGGGAACAATACCAAGTTGAGCTGTAATGCAGGAAAAAAAGAAACCTTAGGCACGACTGGTGGAGAGTAACGTGGCAATTCTGGGTGAACGAGTGAATGCATACACCATGACCCAATCGTGCCACAGCAGGTACATTCTAGAGGAACTGCCTCATGGGTCCAGTGGAGTCATGGTCAAGGATTTTGCTATGACTCCATTTGTAGTAATGGTACATTGATGACAATCTAAGTGTCCGTATCTAAAGGAATGAATAAAAATAATGTCCTGGCTATTCACCATGGATTATCACAGCATTTAGGAATTTCAAGCCAAGTGCACACTCAGCAACATGAACATGTATGAAAATGTAAGAAACAGGACAAGATCTATAGTACATTTCATGAAAATTAAAAACACATAAGCAGACAGTAGATTAGATTGCTAGAGGCTTGGGGCAAGGAACGGGACATGACTGTTACTAGGTGCAGGGTTTCTTTTAGAGGTGATGAAAATGTGGTGACTGTGGGACTTTTGACTACACTAAAAATCACAGAATTGTACACTTAAAAAGGGTGAATTTTATGGAATGTGAGTTATATCTCAATAAACGAAACACACAGAGAGATCAATACTAAGTGTTTTATAAGGATAAACATATTTAAGGACATTCAATGCTAGAATGACTGCCTGAAGGGGGAAGAGGCTGGGGGGGGATCAGGGTGGAATAGGAGGGGAATTTCACAGCTCATGGTGATAGCGCACCTGCAACTGTCAGCTGAGGAAGGTCACTAACTCAATCCTCTTTGCCTGTGGTCAAACCAACAAGTAAACACCAACAACAATAACAGCTGGGGTGGGGGGGGCGCATTCATAGTTTTAATGAGGTACCATGCTTATGCTGTAATGATAAATAAAAAGAAACAGAATACAACAATTGTAGAAACAATGTAAGCGCATCCTTGTAAAACAATGTGCAAGGAGGGACCCAAAAACCTAGAACTTATTTATAAAAAATTGTGTATTCATTCTTTTTTTTTTTTTTTTTTTGAGTTGGAGTCTCACTCCGTTGCCCAGACTGGAGTGCAGTGGCCGCTCCCGGCCACTGCAGCCTCGACCTGCTGGGCTCTGGTGATCCTTCCGCCTCAGCCTTCCAAGTAGCCGGAATTACAGGCATGTGCTACCACGCCCGGCTGATTTTTTGATTCATTGTAGAGATGAGGTCTCGCTGCCCAGGTGGGTCTCGAACCCGCGGGCTCAGACAATCCACTCACCTCAGCCTCCCCAAGGCGCGAGATTACAGGCTGAGCCACCGAGCCCAGCTTGTGTATTCATTCTTACATGTTTAAACTTCAGTCACCCTCAAAGTCCTCTCCTTTTGATGCAATACACCTACTGAGATGCTTTTCCCACTACTCAAAACAATTTTTGAACTCGTCAGTGTTGATGCCTTCTAGTACTTCTGACATTTTTTTGTTTCACCTCTATGAGACTGAGTTGTGATCACACCACCGCACTGCAGCCTGGGTGCCAGAGAGAGACCCCGTCTCTTTTTTAAAAATTTTTTTTAAAGGAGGTTCAAACGAAAACCCAAAGTGTTACCAACAGTATAGATAAAATGATCTCATCTCTGTAGTTACACACACACACACACACACACACACACACACACACACACACACACACATACGGGGGAGACCCAAAAAACCCCAAAATGTATTGATTTTTAAAATGTATATTTATTCCTACATGTTTAAACTTCAGTCACCTTCAAAGTCCTCTCCATTTGAGCAATACACCTATTAAGATGCTTTTTCCACTGCTCAACACAATTTTTGAACTTGTCCATTTTGATGCCTTTTCATGCTTCTGCTGTTTTTCGTTTCACCTCTTCCACATCGGCAAAACCTTTCCCTCTGAGGATGTTTTTCATCCAGGAAAACAAAACAAAACAAAAGTCGAAACAAACAAACTAAAAAAAAGAGATTGGGTGAATGGAGGGTGGAGCACAGGGGTCATGCCTTTTTTTTTTTTTTTTTTTTGAGTTGGAGTCTCACTGTCGCCCAGACTGGAGTGGAGTGGCCGCTCCTGGCCACCGCAGCCTCGACCTGCTGGGCTCCGGCGATCCTTCTGCCTCAGCCTTCCGAGTAGCTGGAACTACAGATGCACGCTATCACACCCGGCTCATTTTTTATTTACTGTAGAGATGAGGTCTCTACAATAAATCGTTATTATGAGGTAGGAGGATCAATTGAGGCCAGGAGTTTGAGACCAGTGTGGGAAGCGCAGTGTGACCCTGTTTCTATGGAAAACAAAAAACCAGATGGGCATGGTGGTGTTTGCCTATAGTCTCAGCTACCTTGGAGGCTGCAGTGGAAAGATCACCTGAGCTCAGGAGTTGGAGGTTACAGTAAGCTATAATAAGGCCACTGCACTCTAGCCTGGGTGACAGAGTGAAACCCTATCACACACACACACACACACACACACACAAATAGCACATAGAAGGCACAAAGTATAATATTTTTCATGTTCTTCCTAATGTACAAATGCTTCCATTTTCATAACATCTCATTTTTGGAGATAGTGCTCCCAGACCCTCCTCTCTAGATGAACCCCTAAATTACGTATCCTCTTGGCACTTTAAGCATCTCCTTCGTAGAAGTAATTAATCAACTATGTAGATAAGCAATTTCTGGTTCATGTCTATCTTCATCAATAGACTCTAAGCTCTAAGATGGCAAGAAGGGTGTCAGATATGCCCAGTATCCATAGAGCACGTGGCCTGGCCTGGCATCTTGTTGACTAGCAAATATTTATGGAATGGATGAACAAAAAAGAGATAAACAAAAGCATTTTAATGTGTACGCTCTGGAAAAGCGTAGTCATGATATCAGAAGCAAGTGTTACTTCCTTCATCTCTCTGAGAAGTGAGGAAGTGTGCCCATCTTGTAAGCGAGGAAGACAGTGAACATTCATTTTCTGGGGAGCTATTTTTGGCAGCTCTTCCTTACGAGAATCACACCGCCTGAACCTGTCCCCAGGAATCCTTTCAGTTACAGCAGAGTTCTGGAAACCCAGTACTTTTCCAGAAGCTCCTACTTAATAATAGGAAAAGTACTAAGTCTCTCTAGATTATCTTCACCCCGTGTACATTAGGCCTTACCCACTGACTCGTGAAAGGGTAGGGACCTTAAAACTGTCCTTCATTCCACCAATGAGGAAAAGAGCCCAGAAAATGGAATTGATTTTCCAAACCTAACACTTGCTAATAATAAAGCTGATACTGCTAATAATAGGGTCATTCGTACAGTTCTTTCTCTCTCTCTCTCTCTCCTTTCAGTGTATATATAATACATATATATTTGACTTATTTAATTTTTGTTTATGAAAATTTTTTACTACATTGGAAAAAGCTCTTGTTGAGTAACAGAGGCAGACTAGAACTGTGTATATAACACATATTCAATTACAAAATATGTAGATATATGGAGAGTGCTTAATTATTTATCTGTGTAAAAAATTTAAAAGGAATATGCCAAAATATTAACAGGGTTTATCTCTGGTTAAAAGGATCATAGCTCATTTTTGTCTGATTTATGTTTTCTACATTGAAATGTATTTTTAGTGAACATGTAACACTTTATAATTAGAAATTTAGGCTTTTATTTTCTGCCTTAATTTTTTTGAAAGGTTTTATTTTGGTCAACTTTATCTGGTAGAGGGAGCATCAGTCTAGAATCCAAAGAAATTCTATCAGTCATTTCACTTGATCTGTAAAATGAGTATAGATATATCTACTTCACCGGACTTTTGTGTGCATGAAATAACATGAAATTCCTTTGTAACGATCAAGCTCGATACAGGTGCTAGGTAGTATTGTAATGTCGATCAAGTTCTCTGACCTGTAAGAGGTGGGAGAACCCTTAGGATAATACATATCTTTGTGCTGAGGGTTTAGGCTGGGAAGGGAGAGAAGTCAATCAAGAGACAAGAGAGAGCTTTTTTGCCAACGCTAGAAAAAACAATATGGTTGACCCCAGTTTTCTCTTTCCCCTAAACTTTTTTTTTTTCATATCTCAGTTGTATTTTTGTAACTACCCAGTTTGTTTTCAAAACAATCTTTTCTGACATATGTTCATATGAATTTCACATTGGTTATTTCAAAGTACACAAAAACTACCTATATTTGCCTATAAATTTATTAAATGCTCATGAAAGAATACTTAACATATCAGTATTCAAGCATGCCTACAAAATACAATTCTTTCCAACTTTTAAATTATTTTTTCCCACCTAAGCCAATTTATATTTGACATCTGGGTTACAAGTACATAAAAAAAAAAGACACATTCCTCAATGCTATGTTTTAAGCCAGCATAAATGTGTTCTTTCTGGGTGTAAGTGTGTCCTTTCTGGGTGTAAGTTTTCAGAGGGAAAGTGATACAAATAGGAGCAAATGAGTCGACCTCCTCATGAAATAAACTAGACCAAATCAAGAAGTTTTAAAGGTGTTCAAAACTGAGACCCCCCCTAAACTTTCAATAAATGCCTCAGATCCTCTTCAGATCAAGCACCCCTTAGCCCATGCAAGCAGTTTGCACTGAATAGGATCTAGAATATTCTAAGGCAACAGCAGGTTTGTTCCACATACCTTACAGAGTGTGGGAATTGTAACCAGCAGCCTATTAAGGCCTACCTAGTCCCAAGCCAGAAAGAAGCTATTTCCACTCTGGGTTATAAGAGTTTGTTATTAGGAGAAGGAAACTTTTAGCTGGCATTGTCTGTATTGGGCTTTGTTCTTTGCAAAGCTTTCTTGACCAACATTTCTGGGATCTCCCAAATGCCATAAAAAATAAGACTTCACACATAACAATGATTTTTTGCATTAGTCAGAGTTGCCAAAGGCAGCATGTAAAGTTTTTGTCACTTTTATACTTTGCTTTTCTTTAGAGATAGGGTCTCACTCTGTCACTCAGACTGGAGTGCAGTGGTGTGGTCATAGCTCGACCTCCTGGGCTCAAGTGATCTTCCTGCCTCAGGTTCCCAAGTAGCTGGGATTACTATATTTTAAAAAGTTATATGGATCTATGGCAAATTTATCCAAGAGAAATAAAAACTTATATTCTCACAAAAACCTCTGCATATACGTTTATAGACACTTTACTACTAATTGCTAATAACTGGAAATAATTCAATGTTCTTTAGCTGATGGATGAATAAACTGTAACACATCCATGTAATGAGATGCTATTTAGCCATACAAAAGGATGAACCAGGCTGGGCTTGGAGGCTCAGCCTGTAATCCCAGCACTTTGGGAGGCCGAGGTGAGTGGATTGCCTGAGCCCGTGGGTTCGAGACTCACCCGGGAAACTTGGCAAGACCGCGTGTCTACAATAAATAAAAAAAAATTAGCCGGGCGTGGTAGTGCAAGCCTGTCGTAGTTCCAGCTACTTGGAAGGCTGAGGCAGAAGGATCGCCAGAGTCTAGCAGGTCAAGGCTGCAGTGCCGGGAGCGTGAGACTGCACTCCAGTCTGGGCAACCGAGTGAGACTCCAACTCAAAAAAAAAAAAAAAAAAATAGATGAACCAGTGATAGACACAACAACACAGAAGAATATTAAATGCATTATGCTAACTCAGTAGGGGAGGGCAGACGCCCAAAAAACTATACGCTGTATTATTCCATGTATGTGATATTCTGGAAAAGAAAACTATGGGAGACAACAGATTAATAGTTCCCAGAGTATGGGATGGAGGGCGGGGTTGGTTGAAGTCAGGGAATTTGAGGGATGGTGAAACCTCCCCTAAATTGTGATAGTTACATGTATATGTATTTATCAAAATTCAAAGAGCAGCACACCAAAAAACAAATTGTATTATATACATTTTAAAGGGAAATGCATAAAAATGAAAACAGTCATACAGGTCCGTGGTAAATTCAAACCATGCAATGAATTGTTGTTGTTGTTGTTGTTGTTTTTTAAAGGTCTCCATCCCCCTAGATCTTTGTGGCAATAGATAGGTCTGTATTCCGATTGCAGTGGTGGTTACACAAATCACACATGTAATAACATGACACTGAACTGTACACACACATTATACCAATCTCAATTTCCTGCTTTTGATATTGTGCTATAGTTAACATGCAACCATTGGTGGAAACTGGGTGGAGGGTATGAGTCTCTCTGTATTATATTTGCAACTTCCTGTTAATCTATAGTTTTTATTAAAGTCTCTCAACCAAACTTCCAGACTCTGATTCTGCTCCCCAGAAGTAAACACGATTACAAATTTCTTGCATATCTTCTGTGTTTAAAATCTAATATATGTGTGTGTGTACAAATTTACACATAAATACTATTAACACAAAAGGTTGCATTTTATTTATTTAGTCAAGATCTCACTCTGTCGCCCAGGCTGAAGTGCAGTGACGCACAATCACTGCTCACCGCAACCTCGACATCCGGGGCTCAGGAGATCCTTCTACCTTAGCCTCCCGAGTAGTTAGGACCTCAGGCATGAGCCACCATGCCCGGCTAATTTATTTATTTTTCATAGGGAGGGTCTCCTATATTGCCCAGAGTGGTCTCCAACTCCTGGACTCAAACAATCCTCCTGCTTCAGTCTCCAAAAGTGCTGGAATTATAGGTGTGAGCCACCGCCGTGGTCAAATGGTAGCATTTTATACCTGTTGTTCTGCCCCTTGCTATTTTTTCTACAATTACTTTGGAGATGTTTCCATACCAGATACACAGAGGATCCACCCCGTTCCTGTTTCCGGCTACATACTATTCCATTGCACAGCGGTGTCATAATTTATTTCAACATTTTCTTACTGATAGGCATTCGGATCTTAACAAGGACTTGAACCTCAGTAATATGGGAATGTTTACGACACGAAAGGTCAGCTGGGGTTGTGGCCAACGTTGGTGCAGATTCAAGGCTTGCTGCCCCCAGCATATGTTTTGACCAGATGGGGGAACGCAGCGGTAGGAGGGGAAGCGAAAAGCTGGGAAGCGTCCCCGGCCAATGGTGAAGCCGCGGAGCCGGCAGGGAATCACTGCCGGGTAGGAGTTCGCGGAGGGCAGCCCCAGCGCTGGGCGGG
>NW_007240436.1:12607-62919 GCF_000164805.1 Carlito syrichta
GGCGCTCGTGTGCACCGGCGCCGTGTTCCTGGGCGCCGAGATCTGCCCCTACTCGGTGTGCTCGCGGCACGGGCTGGCCGTCGCCTCGCACAGCGTGTGCCTGACCCGCCTGCTGATGGTGGCCGCCTTCCCCGTGTGCTACCCGCTGGGCCGCCTGCTGGACTGGGCGCTGCGCCAGGAGATCAGCACCTTCTACACGCGGGAGAAGCTGCTGGAGACGCTGCGGGCCGCGGACCCCTACAGCGACCTGGTCAAGGAGGAGCTCAACATCATCCAGGGCGCCCTGGAGCTGCGCACCAAGGTGGTGGAGGAGGTGCTGACGCCCCTCGGGGACTGCTTCATGCTGCGCTCCGACGCGGTGCTCGACTTCGCCACCGTGTCCGAGATCCTGCGCAGCGGCTACACCCGCATCCCGGTGTACGAGGGCGACCAGCGGCACAACATCGTGGACATCTTGTTTGTCAAGGACTTGGCCTTCGTGGACCCCGACGACTGCACCCCGCTCCTCACCGTCACCCGCTTCTACAACCGGCCCCTGCACTGCGTCTTCAATGACACCCGGCTGGACACGGTGCTGGAGGAGTTTAAGAAGGGTGAGCGGTGGTCTGTCTCCTCCCCCAGCCCCTGCCCCCCGCAGAGGTGTTATCCCTGCATAATCACGCGAGGCTTTAGACGCCCAGAGCAGTTTCTCTCTCCGTGGTCCCAGACTCGGGAAGACCCTCTTCCCACCCGGCTCCCTGTCTGCACTCACCTCGTCTTCCTGGCAGAGCTGACTGAGCCCCGGGCCTTTTCCGCCCTACCTGACTCACAAGATGCACCATTATCTTATTTATTCCATCCCACCAGTGTCTTGCCAGGGCCTACTGAGTGCCAGGTATCGTGCATGTTGAACTCTGGGGATAGCCCTCGAGGGTCATTGCATAGCCCCCCACCCATCAGCAGGGGGCACCTCCTCAGGTGCTCATAACGGGCGGCCTCTGCTTTACTCCCAGCGCCGGAAGCTTACAGCTTCCAGAGCGAACTTACTCCGTTGCTGGACAGCTCCCGCGCGGCTGACGTGTCTTCCCTAAATGGGGCAGAAATGTAACGCCTCCTAAACCTCCTAGCTCTGCCCTTTGAGTCGTGTAGAGGAAGCCCCAGACACCTTAGACAATATTCCCCATATCTAACTTCCTATCGGCTGTTCGCTGGAAGCCCATCAGATACCCAGGCTGGGGATTAAAAATCGACTAAAGCAGTGAGATTCTGGAAAACTTGCATATCCAAAAGAGGGGGCTTTCCTTCAGCACAGTTCCTGTCCTCCCCCGCCCCCTCCCCAACCTCAAACTTGATTGTCATGCTTATCACACGGTTACTTCATGTCTGGGAAGTGTCTTCGGAAAGTGCCTTCTAGGGTTGATTACAAATTCACTCAGGAAAAATCAGCCTGGATACTTTAGAGTAAATCCTCTTGGCATTACACAGTTTGACTGTTCCCCTAGTTCACCAGGTTTGGCCCAGAACCCTTGACTGTTTTTGAAAACCAAATCTATTTTCAAGCGTCAGCATTGAGAGTATTGTAGAGACTACCTCACAAACCCTGAAAGCAACTGTAGATGTCATAATTTGAGAACAGGGCCATGATTAAGTGTAGAACTTTCCAGAGTTATGGTTTTGAAGGAGGCACTCGTCTGTACCTATGAGTTTGCATGTTTATATTAAAAAAAAAAATCAATCCCCTGACTTTAGAATTAGGCTTCAAATGTAGCTTCTCTGTGGCTTGCAGGACTCTCATTAGATTTTGCATTTTGTATACATTCTCTTGTTTGTCAAAAACTCAATCTCATGACCACTTGAACTCAGGAATTCCAGGCTGCAGTGAGCTATGGTTGCACCACTGCACTCCAGCCTGGGCAACAGAGTGAGACCCTGTCTCTAAAAATAGGGAAAAAAAAGTCTAAACTCTACTGCCAGTCTGGGACTCAAGGAGAAAACAGCCCTAGACTTTGTTTTGGTATTATGAGAAGGGGAGAGATGTGCATATATGGCAGCTATCTTAGCCCAGTCTGGGCTGCTGGCTCACTCTCTTCTGTCTGCCTCCCGTTAATTCTTACACTAACAGTCCCTCCTGTCCTCTGAGACTCATCCACCCACTCTCAGAATTATGCTTACATTTTGTGTATCTTAAAGACAGAGTGTCTTGGATCTGGGACATGAAATCTATGAAAAATCCGTCTTAGTTTTCTACGGTTCCCATAACAAAATACCACCGACTGCATGGCTTAAATGACAGACATTTAGTTTCTCACAGTTCTAGAGGCTAGAAGTCCCAGACCAAGGTGTCTGGCAGGTTTGGTTTCTTCTGAGACCTCTCTCCTTGCCCTGGAGACATCACCATCACCCCGTGTCCTGGCATGTCCTTTCCTCTGTGAACACGCATCCCCAGGGTCTCTGTGTCTCTAGATTTTCTCTTCTAATAAGGATACCAGGCAGATTGGATTAAAAACCACCCTGACGGGCTCATTTTAAAACTCAGTCATCTCTGACCTGTGATGGGTAAGACAGAGAGCAGTTAAGATAATGTCTCTTTGTCGTGTGCTGCCAGAAGACATTTTTAGTGGAACTCCTGTGAACTCATTCGTTCATTCATTTAGTCATTTTAACTTAGTCACCTCTTACCTGTGATGGATAAGACAGAGAGCAGGTAAGATAATGTCTCATTGTCATCTGCTGCCAGAAGACATTTTTAGTGAAACTCCTGTGAACTCATTCATTCATTCATTTAGTCATTTTAACTTAGTCACCTCTTACTTACGATGGGTAAGACAGAGGACAGTGAAGATAATGTCTCATTGTCATCTGCTGCCAGAAGACATTTTTAGTGAAACTCCGGTGAATGCATTCATTCATTCATTTAGTATTTATTGAGCATTTATAAAGTTTTAGACAACAGGGGAGACAAGAAGATGGTCCTTAGGAGGTTGACAGTCCACAGGGCATAAAGAACAGTCTTCAAGAGCAGGAATTATGTCTTATTAATCTTTTATTCCTAGCACCTCGCACAGCACCTTGTATGTCGTAAACGGTTCCAAAAAAGTTGATATTGATCTGAAATGAATCCCTGTGCAGAATTTCTAAATCTGGTCTGAAAAAAACCCCATGCAGTGTTCTATTAATAGCAAGTTTGTATTTAGGTAGATAACTAAAGAAAAACAGGCCTTTACAGAGAGCGCCATGCCAAGGAAGACATTAACACATCCTCTCAGAACCTTGCTAATTCCTCAAAGTGTGAACCAAAACCAGCAGAAAGAATTCCACCTGGGAGCTTATTAGAAATGCAGGTTTTCGTGCCCCACCCTGAATCCTCAAAAGAAAATCTGCACTTTAGCAAGACCCTAGAAGGCTCACGTGTCCATCAAAGTTTCAGAGGCATCACCTTCAGAGATCCCTTATCAACAGTGTTGGTGGGTCTTCTTAGGATTGAATACAAGGAGTAATTAACATGGTGGATGCTCTCAGGATCCAAGCTGTAGAGTGCAGTGGTCATTTTCTGTAAGAGATGGATGTTTACACTACAGGCAAGGACAGCTGAGTAAACTGCTTTTCTTTAGCTTTAAAAATAACTTCTTAAGCAAGTACTTTTTTTTTAAGTTGGGGTCTCATTCTGTCCCCCAGACTGGAGTACAGTGGCATGGTCATGGCTCACCACAGCCTCAACTTCCTGGGCTCAAGCAATCCTCCTGTCTCAACCTCCCAGGTAGCTGAGATTACAGGCTCAAGCCACAGTGCTCAGTTTATTTGTTTGTTTGTTTGTTTACTATAGAGATGAGGTTTCATTATGTTGCCCAGGCTGGTCTCAAACTTCTGAGCTCAAGCAATCCTCCCGCCAGGGCCTCCTTAAAGTGCTGGGATTACAGGCATGAGCAAGTCTTTAATAGCTCTTCCATTTCCCTCACTTACTTACATCTCAAGTAACTTAACCACCTAAACAAACCCCTTAGGAGGTAGAAGAGGAAGATGATAATATTAACAGGAGCAACGGTCACCATTAATTGAGCATCAGCTCTGCCAGGCCCTTTACATACTCAGAACGACCCTCCTGGGTGGGTATTATTAACTCCATTTTACAGATAAATAAACTAAAGCTCTGATCGATAACAGGACTTGCTCAACTTTGCATAGCTAATAGTGTACTGAAGTGTGGTTTGAACTAGGTCTATAGAACCCCAAGGCCTGTTCTTCTTTCCTTGCGACACTAGTCTCATTCCTTCTCTATCCTGGAATTCCGACCAGCCACAGGGTTCCAAGGTGGCTTTTCACTTCTCACTTGCTGCCCATGGCTCAGGGACCTCTAGTTTCTGCAAATTAGAAATATAGCTTTTATAATGACAGTAATCGTAACATGCATGCTGCACTTGACATCACATTTCTGCATACTTTCTGTTATCCAGTCTTAGACTTAGGGTCTGATGATCCTAAGACCTGAAGGGTTATTTGGCCTGCCTAGAGTCATCATTCAGTGGTATATTCCAGTGCCCAGACTCAAAATTAGGTCATGTGGCTCTAGAGCTCTTTGTCCATATGAGATTTGATCTGTATATTTCCTATGAGTTGCAGGTCTTTAGAAGTGGGAAAGAGGAAAATGGTGCTTCCAGGCAGTGTGCTGGCTTTACAAAAGGGATTTCCCTCCATTGGATTGTGAGTTCCTTGAGGGCAGAGAAAGAATCTTATTTGCTTTGTATTCTCAGGGTGAGCACAGTGACCAGCATGGTTAAGGGCCAAACAAACATTTATTGAGCAAATGGTTTTAAATAGCTAGCTTCTATATTTCTATGTCTGCATAAGCTACTGAACAGCTAATTTCTGTATTTCTAAGCACATAATAATCAGTGCTATCCCACTGACCACAACACAGCTCTTCTCTCCCTCTTCCTGGGTCTCTACCCCCAGTAAGTGGCACCGCTGTCCTTCTAGTCTCCCAGGCTAGGAATCTCTCTTTCATTCGCTAGCTTCATCCTATTCGACATTGTCTTACTCAGTTCAGGCTGCCATAGCAAAATACCATAGACTGGGTGGCTTAAACAATAGAAATGTATCTTCTCAGTTCTGAAGGCTTGATGTTCAAGACGAACTTTCTGGCCAACTCAGTTTTTGGTGCGGGCTCTCTTCTAGGCTTGCAGATGGCCGCCTTCTCTCTGTGGCCTTTCCTCTGTGCATGTGTACAGCGTACAAGAGAGCTCTGGTCCTCCTCTTCTTAGAGGGCCACCAATTTTGTCAGATTAGGACCCACCCTTACAACTTCATTGAATCTTAGCTACGGGACTTCCTTAGAGACTTCCCAGGGGTTAGATCTTCAACATATGAATTTAGGGGGAACACAAGCATTCAGTTTATAACAATAATCAGAGTTGGCCAAATATTTGGACACAAATACTGCATTCAAGCTACAGTCATGTACTGTATAATGATGTTTTGGTCAACTACCGACTACACATACGGCAGTGATCCTGCAAGATTATAATGAAACAACTCATTACCTTTCTAATTTTAGATATGTTTAGGTACACCCATACTGACTATTGTGTTACAATTGCCTACACTATTCAGTACAGTCACATACTGTACAGGTCTTTAGTCTAGGAGCAGTAGGTTCTACCAGTTAGCCTAGTAGGGTATACCATCTGGCTTTGTGTAAATACATTCTATGACGTTCACACAATGACACAATTGCCTAACAACAAATTTCTCAGAAAGTATTCCTCTCGTTAAGCAGTGTGTGACTGTGTTTCTTGAATCTATACATAATTTAATCCACAATTTCTTCCACCTAGGTTATTCACTGATTTTATTTAGCTGATCTTTGTGTAGGTACAGTGGAGAACACCACCAATATGATCCCTGTCTGCATGGAGGCTTAACTCTCATATACAAGAGACAGAAATTAAACCAAAGGGATGGTGATTAAGAGTTCTTATAAGCTTTGCTAGAATGCCTGGTCATGGACGAATTACTTAACTATTTGTGTCTGTTCCATTAGCTGTAGAATGAGGATACTGACCATAGGTGAATTACTTAACTGTTTCTGTTTGTTCCGTTAACTGTAGAATGAGGATAATAATGATGTCTGTTCATAAGGCTGCTTGAGATATTAATAGACTTAAACTAATTTAATATTTATTAAATTATTAATAATATAGTATATTTTATATAGTATAATAATACAAAAGTATAATACTTTGAATTAAAATTTGAAATAATATAATGATTATAATGCTTATTTAGTACCTGTCATATAACATATACAAAGTAGGCATTAGCTTTGATTATTAAATATAATCACTAGTCGATGATTCATCTGTGCAAAGGGCTCCTAAGATGTTATATGCTTCTTCAAATTTTTGTCTCCCTCCAATTCATCCTCCCCAGTGCCACTAAAATAATCTCCAGGAATGATATCCCCTGCTTAAAACCCTTCTGCAGCTGTAATGCAGCTGGCAAGGCCTTCATGATCTGTCTCCTGCCCTCCTGTCCAGTCTCAGGGCGCTCGCGGCTCCCTGCCACCGCTTCCAGCAACACTGAGCTCCATGGGCATGGTGCTGTCGCTTGTCTTTGTCCTTTGACTCATACTCTGCTCTGTCAGGAATATGTTTTGCCTGACGAATTCAGCTCCAGCTCCTCTTATAACACTCGTCTCAGGGCTGCCTCCCATAGGAAGCCTGTCCCGTAAACCCCAGTTTTGGCCAGCTTCTGTGTTCCGTGCGTGTTTCTCCACTGCTGGGTTAACAAGCGGTACTATCAGTATTTGTTTATAAGTTCCTCCCGCCCAGATAATGGACATCTCGAGGGCAAGACTGTCTGTCTTATCTGTTCTTGTAGCTCCAGCCGCTCACAGAGGACAGGACACATAGCAAATGTTCACTGGACGTTTGTTTACAGACCGAATTGGATGACTGAAGAAGTCAAAGGTCGATACGATGGAAGGATCTGCCAAGCTGTAGTGAATGAATTATTTATTATCTCAGCCCGTTCCATTTGGACTATGCTGTGGGACAAATCAAACTCTAGGTGTTAGGAAAAATGTGCATCGTTTCTCTGCTTCTTTGGGTCCCTTTGTTTACTATAACAGTTCCTTTTCATGTATGGAGTACTGTGCTAGGAGTTGGGTGTGTGAGATAAAATCTGTGTTCCCAAAGAGCTGAAGGTCTAGTTGGGCTTACCTTTCCCCAAGGCTTCCAGTGACATTACAGTTCACAAGTCATGTCTCGATATATAAGCACATCAGGACCTTCAGTGATGACTCTCAACCCTCTTTTATGTTTTGCTGCATTTTCCTTTCTGCATTGAGATGCTTCTCAATTCTCTCTTTGCTTCCTTCCTTGCATAGATTGAGTGGGCATTGTTCCCCGTCAGTCCTGTGTTAGACATTGAGGATGCAGTGTGGGCAAGACGGACACCATTGCTGCCTCCCTGGGCCTTGCAGTTGAGTAGGGAGGGAAACACCAACCAACAAGAAAAGTGCTGTGACAGAAATTGTAGAAGTGCAAAGAGAACATGGAGGAAACAAGAACAAGTGAAAATAATTAATAGCAAGAGAATAAGATTTGGGGAATTTTTTTTCTTTAGATATTTTCATTATGATTGTTGTAATGTTTTATGCAATATTTTTTTAAATTTCAGCCTGGTAAAAAGAAATGCCCAGTAATAGAATCTGAACTGGAAAGGGCACTCAAAAACCTGAGGGAGAACGTAATTGATACTTTTTTCCCCAGATTTAGTTATCTTTTTCAGACCATGCTAGCCGTCATTATCAGACTATCTTTTTTTTTTTTTTTTTTTGAGTTGGAGTGTCACCAAGGCTGGAGGGCATGGCACACTCACAGCCACCGCAGCCTCAACCTGCTGGGCTCAGGCGACCCTTCCACCTCAGCCTTCCAAGTAGCTGGAACTACAGGCATACACCACTACCCCCGGCTGATGACTTTCTGCGATTTATTGTAGCAGTGAGGTCTCGCCAAGTTGCCCAGGCTGATCTCGAACCCCTGGGCTCAGGCAGTCCTCTTGTTTCTGCCTCCTAAAATACTGGGATGACAGGCATGAGCCACAGCACCTGGCCAGACTATCTTTTTTATCTCATCTAAATCCCAAGGCTGCAGTTAAATTCCACTTCTTCTTTTTGATCATCCTTCGTGAATGTGCTTGTTTTTGAAGAAGAATATCATAGCTCATCTCAATATGGTTTTTCAACCACCAACTACATTTGGTTGTGTTCCCAGATCTCTTGAAGTGTGTGGGTGTCTCAGAGGAGGTTCTGTGGGTTTTCCTAGTACTCTCTTAACTGCGTTACCTTTAGGCCCATGCTGGGGGAACCCAGGACCTTCAGCGATGACTCCCAACCCTCTTTTATGTTTTGCTGTATGTTCCTTTCCGCATTGAGATGCTTCTCAATTCTTTCTTTGCTTCCTTCCTTGCATAGATTGAGCGGGCATTGTTCTCCATCAGGCCTGTGTTAGACGTTGAGGGTGCAGTGTGCACAAGACAGGCACCATTGCTGCCTCCCTGGGCCTTGCAGTTGAGTAGGGAGAGAAACACCAACCAACAAGTAATGAAAAACTGTGATAAGCGCATTGAAAAAAAAGTTGTAGGGGGCCTAAGAGCATATAACAGGAGGCCTGGTGTGGTCTCGTGGATTAAGGTAGACTGTCCTCCCCAAGTGGTATTTGAGCTGAATACTGTCCTACAGCATGGTGAGAAGGAGTCCGTCAGGGAAGAGGTTTCTGGGGGAAGGGAGCAGATGTGCAAAGGCCCTGGGGAAGGAGGGCCAGCCTGGCTGCCATCAGGGCTCCTGGGCTATGTAATATCCATGAGGGAAAGCACCGCTGGGTCAGCCACCCACCCCTCTGCCTCCAGTGGCTGTCGACGTCCTCAGGATGGGTCAGTTCAATTGTATGCACTGAGTACCCGAGCTACATATGGATATAATTGCCGGCTGACCCTGCCCTCCTGGATAACAGAGGGAGGAAGGGCCCTGGAGGAAAGCATGACACAAGGCAGCCTGGGGTCGGGTTAGGCAAAGGCATCCCGAAGACATCTGTGGGTGGAAAGGGAAGGGAGAGATAAGACCCCGAATGATCTCGGGAAACTTGGAGAAAGTAGCGTTTCAGCTCGGCCTTGATAGAAGGAGGACTCTGATAAGCAATTAAGAAGGAAAGAACCTTCCAGCTGAGCCAGGGGTTTGAGCTAAAAAATAAAATCAGAAGCTGGGCTCGGTGGCTCAGCCTGTAATCCCAGTGCTTTGGGAGACTGAAGTGAGTGGATTGCCTGAGCCTGTGGGTTTGAGACCCGCCTGGCCAACTTGGCAAAACCTCATCTCTACAATAAATCAAAAAATTAGCCAAGTATGGTAGTGCGCGCCTGTAGTTCCAGCTACTTGGAAGGCTGAGGCGGAAGATCGCTGGAACCCAGTGGGTTGAGGCTGCAGTGGTCAGGAGCAGCCACTGCACTCCAGTCTGGGTGACAGAGTGAGACTTCAACTCAAAAAAAAAAAGTAAAATAAAATAAAATCAGAGAGGGAGCTGACACCGTGTTTGAATGTGGTAAAGCCACTATCCTAATGTTTTTCTTCCAGCAAAATGGGGGACTAGATAGAAGGAGGAACTTATTAAAGATAATTTATGTTCCCTTCAAATGCCAAAACTGTGTGTTTTAACCTCTTTTTTTTTGAGTCGGGGTCTCACTTTGTCTTCCAGACTGCAGTGCAGTGGTACACTCACTACCACCACAGCCTTGACCTGCTGAGCTCAGGCGATCCTTCCATCTCAGCCTTCCAAGTAGTTGGAACTCTAGGCGTGCTCCACCATACCCTAACTTTTTTTTTTTTTTGTAGCAACAAGCTCTCGCCAAGTTACCCAGGCTGATCTTGAACTCCTGGGTTCAGGCAGTCCTCTCACCTCCGCCTCCTGAAGTGCTGGGATTGTAAGCGTGAGCCCCCGCGTCCAGCTGTTTTGGCCATTTTTGATGGTGATATTTCTAAAATGTTTTAGACCCACTCCAGCCTTCCTTAACAGAGGATCCTAAATATAACTTCATCTTTTCTTGATGACGCAGGATCATGGCCGTGAGAATGTAGTTATTTGATGCTGTGTTATAAAGCAGTTCTCTGTTTTTTACATTTTACTCAGTCCTCTGGCTGCAGCTGTCAGTTCTCCCTGAGTCTGACTCCAGCGAATCCCTGCCCCTCTGTTTTCTTCACAAAAACACTCTTCCTGGTTCATCTAATGGCTTCTCTTTAACGAAGAAACCAAGCAAATACCTCTGTTGAGAATCATATGCCTGGTATACATAAGCTTCAGTAAATACCACTGGATAAATGACTAATTGGGCTTTGGGAGTCTAGGGTATGGAGTTGGTGTAAAGGGGCTTGGGACAGTTCCTTTTGGCACCAGATATAAACCTGTGAGTCAGCCCTCCAGATAACAGGTCGATACTCTGCTATTTTTTGCAGTGTTGCTTAGCAAACCACACTGCTAGCTGCTTAGGTTCTAGCAACTAACAACTATTTTTTCATGCCCTGGTGACGTTGGTTTCCATGGTGCTCTGGATGACACAGTTGGCTTTTTTATAATTGCCTTTTAGGGGCACAAGATATTTTTTGTGTGTGGTAAAGGTGTTGATTATTTCTGATAAGAGTAGAACAGTTACTACAAAGTGCAGCCTTAAAAAAAACTAGAGAAAGGGACAGTTTTATTTTTCCAAATCAAGGTGGTTGCTGCAGGATTGATAGGATATTTCTTTTTGTATTTTTTTATATTTCTCTTCCTGATTTGGTAGAGAATTATTTGATTTGATTGTGTAGAAAAAACTACTGAGCATGAGCAAAGGTAGCTTTTTCTTGTTTCATTCCAATGGAGTTCTTCAAATATTAAGATATAGGCATTAGGAGCCCTTTGTAAACACAAGGGGCTCTAACTGTTGATGCTATTAGAATTCTGGCATATATTATCACAAAGAAGCATCCTGTAAAGCAAAACTGTTTCGTAGCCTAGGGGTATCTGGACTTATAAACGTATAGAGTTCTACAGCCAGAAAAGGAACCTTGGCGATCACCTAGTCCCATCCTTTAATTTTAAGATTAATTAAACTGAGGCCCAGATAGGACAAATAATAAAAACAGCTATGATAATCCCTTATAGTTGCAAAGACTTACATTTATATATTGGCAAATTAAAAAATGACCATATAAATAACTATCACAGGTGTATAAACGCAATTTCCAATTCAGCAATCCATTCTGTGCTCACCATAAAAGTGTGAGGTTAGCATTTTTTACCCCCATTTTGTATATGAGATTCCTGGGATCTGCAGATGCAAGGGTCCTGCTCAGTGTTAGTGACAGAGGTGGAGCCAGAACCCCCATCTGTGACTTGCCAGCTCAGACCATAGGACCACAGACAAAGACAGGGTCCCTGAGACCTGGACTCATATCTTAGCCCCTCTGTTTACCTGCTGTGACGGGGGCAGGTCACTCTCCCACTCTGAGACTCAGCTTCCTTCTTTACAAAAGGGGAATGGTGACACTATGCCGTCGGTTGACTGTGACGGCTGGTGGTCATCCCTGTACAGCCCTTAAGACACTCCACCATGTGCCTCTCACCTCCTGGTCTAGTTAGACGAATGGTAAACTGTCATCTGGTATCACAAGTTCTTTTCTGATCCAGCCCGTGTAAAACTCACTGTATGTAACAGGAAAACAAAATGGAGAGCTGTTTCCTTGGGGTGGGGTCTAGGAGACCAACACTGAGCTGTTTTAATCTCTGTGATAGGTTCCTTATATATCTTTCATCCTGTCATCAGTCAGAATCAGGTTTCCTCCCCCGTCACTCTGCCCTTCCTCAACATCTCAGGCAAATAGAAAAACCTGAGTGTATAAACAAATACCACAGCCGTATAAACAAAAGCCCTCAAAGCTGCGAGCCATCTACTAAAAATAAAATATCAGGCTAAACATAGGAAGAGTCGGACCAGAAGGCAGAAGGCTGGCAGGGAGGTGGGAGTGTGACTCCTTCCCCCTTCCCGGGCCAAAGCCCTTCTCCCCGCTTGCTCTTCCCTAGGGAAGTGCTGGGCATTAGCTCTGCATGCTTTCCTGCAGCCTCTCGGCATTTGCAAAATATGTTCCCGTGTTCTTAACGCATCAGAGAGAGTGCACGTGAGCTTTGTCCTGAAATATGGAGTCCACGTTGCCCTGGAAAGAGCACAGGCTGGAAAGGCAGATAGACCTGGGATTATTTCCTGGCTCTGTCACATACTGATGCTTGGCATTGGACAAGTCACTGCGTTCTTCCAAGTCTCAGTCTTCGCATCTACATGTTAGTAGTAACAGTGTCCGTTTTGCAGAGGACATTAAGAAGATCAGAGGAAACGTATGCACCCAGTATACGGCAGGTAGTGCAGTCTCCGCTATGGCAAAAACTGGAAAACAGGAGTAAGTATTGGCCCATGTCCTTAGGCATCAGCTTGGTGTAGATCAGAAACATGGGAGTAGCTGTGGGCTGTCTTCACCGGCAATGAGAACCTTCCAAGGGGGAGGTTTTGAGGTCGTCTCAGGCATCTACTTGCTTCCAATAGTGCCCCTGAGGGTCCATGTATTTCTCTTCTCCCAGGTACTCACCTAATTTCACCACAGCCTCTGGGCTGGCCCAGAACTAATAGACAGATCTGCCAGACAGCTAAGGCCAGCCCTGTTTGCCTTTCCATGTATCTTCTTCATATCTGAGGTTCTTTTGTGGCCTGAGAATGACACCATCTGCCAAGGCTTAGCCAAATCCCTCTGGGTCGTCATGGTGATTTTTAAGCAGGGCATCCTGGTTCTAGTTAGTCTGAACCTGGAGGGAGTCCAACCGGCTCCCTGGATAGCATCCAAGACCAGCTCTATGTCGGAGAGGCCTGAGGTTAAAGTATCCAGTCTTTTCTAGTTGGGTCTTGAAGTTTTCCACAAACACTACTTAGGATGGGCCCTTTCCATTTCCCCGAGTTCACATTTTGGCTCCACCATTTATAAGCTGAGTACCTTGGACCCGTTGTTTTATTAATGGGAAATAAGCACAATACATTTTGATAGAGTCATGGAAAAGAAGGCAAGGTGTATACCAAAAATTCATGAGGGACTTTACTGCCAGGAAGAAGAGTTCAGAAACAGTCCTCCTTGGTAACTGATACTTGTTTATGAGTTGGGGAGTAACCCCACAGATGCAGTATTTAGGGAACAGGTAATATGATTTTGGTGTATAGGATGGCTTAGAGCTAGACAAACCAAAAGAAGGATTGGTTAGGATGTTAGTGCTGTTGTCTGAGATGGGATGGGGGCATGGAAGTTAAGGACACTTGGAATTGGAAAGGGGGAAAAAAATCTCTGAGACTTCAATACCTTGTGGACACTCCTTCTCAGTCTCTGTTACTGGTTCTGCTGACACCATATCTACCAATGCATCCTCACACCTGGAAGGGTGCCTGTCCATATCAGAAGCTCAAACATGCGTTGCACGAGTGTTGCGTTTCTGTGACCTCTAAATGGATCTCTTCTCTGTCTGCTCTTCCTCCCTTGGTTATCTTATTCATTCTCCCAAAGATATATCATCAACCTGAACTCCAGACTTACATTTCCAGCTGCTTGTTGACATTTCCACTTGGAGGTCTGTATCAGTCTGTTTTGCGCTGCTGTAAAAGAATACCTGAGACTGGGTAATTTATAAAGAAAAGAGGCTTATTTTGGCTTAAGGTTTTTGTGGGACTTGTGGTGAGGACTAGGGAAGCTTACGATCATGGCAGAAGGCAGAGAGAGAGCAGACATGTCACATGGCGAGAGCAGATGCAAGAGAGGAAGGAGGTGTTGTCAGCCTTTTTTAAACACTCAGTTTTTACGTGTGCTAATAGTGTAAGCACTCATTACCACGAGAATTCCACCATGCCATTCATGAGAGATCCGCCCCATGACCCAGCCACCTCCCACTAGGCCCCACCTCCAACACTGGAGATCACATTTCCACATGAGATTTGGAGGGGACAGACATTCAAACTGTATCAGGGCCCAAAAAGCATCTCAATCTTAAACCTGTCCAAAACCGAGCTCCTGTTCTTTTTGCCAGACCTGCTCCTGACACAATATTTCCAAACTCTGTCAAACCGCAGTTCCAGGCTTCTCATTGTTCAGACCAAAGCTTCTCTTTTCTCTTTCACCCGTATCCAGTCCCTCCCATAAGCTCTGCTTTCAGACATATCTTTCAGAATCTGACAGCCTCTCTTCACCTCCATTGCTATCATTCCCAGCCTGAGCCAACAGTCGTCTCTCATTTGGGTTATTGCCAAAGCTTCCTTCCGGTCTCCCTCCCTCCGCCTCTGCTCACTTTATGTCTGTTCCTAACACAGCAACTAGAGTTCCTTTTAAAACACAAATCAGATCATGTCACTGTTTGGCAAAAAAAAACACAGCATACAGCGCAACATTCTACAATGGCTTTTTAAAGTCACTGAGAGTAAGACCCAGAGTCCTTACAAAGGCCTTCCAGGCTGTCACACCTGCCCCTCCCCCTCACCTCCCTGACCTTGGCTCCCTTTACCTTCCTCTCCCACACTCCACACCCCCCATGTGGGCCTCCCTGCCATCCCTCAAGCATGTCCGTTACCTCCCAACTCAGAGCCTTTGCATCTTGTTCTGCTGCAGAGATATTCATGCGGCTCCCGACCTCACCACCTGCAAAGCTGTATTCAGATGTCACCTTCTCAGGGTGTCCATCCTACCCTCCCCTACCTAAAATTGTGACTGCTCACTTCCACACACTCCCTCGTGGTGATTCCTGCTTCACTGTCCCCTTAGCACCGTGCTATAGACTGTACATACTAACCTGGTTTATTCTCTCACTTACACTTACAAGAGTGGAAGCTGCAGTAGGAAAGTGATTATGTCCATTGCTGCATTTTGAGGGCCCAGAAGCGTGCTAGGCACATGGCAGGCATGCAGTGAATACCTGTTGAAAGAATAAAGGAGAAAAGATTTTTGCCGGGCACAGTGGCTCATGCCTGTAATCCCAGAGCTTTGGGAGGCTGACGCAGGAGGATCATTTGAGCCCAGGGGTTCAAAACTAGCCTGGGCAACAGAGCGAGACCCTGTCTCTACAAAAAAATTAGCTGGGCGTGGTGGTGTGTACCTGTAGTCCCAGCTACTCCAGAAGTTGAAGAAGGAGGATCACTGGATCCCAGGAGTTCAAGGCTGCAGTGAGCTATGATCACGCCACTGTACTCCAGCTGGGGTGATGGAGAGAGACCCTATTTCCAAAAAAAAAAAGAAAAGCAAGAAAAATTGGAGGAATGAGGGATTCTTTCTAATTGGAAGTAAAGGAAAACAAGATAAAAGAGGACTCTTAGGTTATGTCCAGGGTAAGTAGGAGGCTGATGGTTCCGTTGTCTATATGTACCTCTGTGAAGAGGAGCAGGGACAGGGAGAGGGAGCCTTGATGATCAGGAGTTTCCATTTGGATAAGTGATTTTGACAAGACAAAAGGATAGCACCAGCAAAATGCCTAAAACAGGATGAGTGTTCAAAATGACGCGGATATTAAGATGTAAATCCAGTCCTTGGGAAAGAGGTGGTGGTGATAAAGTGATGGACTCTGCTGGGGTCTCTAACTGAGAGGAGAGATGAGCAGAGGACCAAGGACGAGAGAAGAGGTTCTTACCTGCAACTTTCCATTAGAATCACCTGAGAAAGTTTTAAACATCCCAATACCCTGTTCACATTGCAGATCAGTTGGATGGGAATCTCTGTGGGTGGGACATAGGCACCGACATAGGTTTGATAGCTCTCCAGGGGATTCCAGCATGCAGCTAGGGTTGAGAATCACCAAGTTGGGGCCTTTAAGATATGTGGGGGTGCTAAAAAATGTATACACGTTTTAAGTATGACGTTCACTCAAAAGAGGACATTCATCAAATGAATGCTAGCATCACCACACAACAGGCAGGACAAAGAAAATGGCGGAAGGATGGTTACACGAACATCATATTACAATTTAATTCAACTTTGAAAAGTAATTCATAGATAACATCTCTTAAAATGTGTATACATTTTGGCATCCCCTGTATTTATCTGTAGGTGAGGGTAAAATTAAGGAAACCACAATGGAAACAGAAAAATGCCAATCATGAGAGTAGGACTAAAACCAGGGTAGGCTTGAGCAGCTCCTCTCACGCTCATATGTGCATCGGAATTCCCAGAGATTTTGAGGAGACGCAGATTCTGATACTGAAAGCGAAGATGGGCACCTGAACGTATTGATCTTTCCCAAGCTACCAACTGATGCCAACGCATCTGACCCAAGGACCACACTTGGAGTAGCAAGTATCAAGAGCAGGGCTTCTCAAACCCCAGTATGTATAAGAAGCACCTGGAGAGCTCATTAAAGTAAGCATCTGGGCCCCACCTCACCCCCTCAAGTTCCTTATTCTGTAGGGCAGGGATGGGACCCCAGAATCTGCATTTTGAACAAGTGCCCAGGTAGTATCCATACTCCTGCTCTGAGGAACATACTCCAGCAGTAGCGAGTCACCAAGACCAGGGTAGGAAAGAGGTGAGGAGATTCCATACTGTCCACCAAATGAATAAAAGGCACTTCAGGGACACCAGGAAGAACAAGCACATAGCAAAAGCCACTATGTTTTACCAAGTGGAGGTCATAAGTAAGGCTAAAACCATGGAACTGTAAAATGATTTCTGCTTTCCTTAGTTCTTTATTTCCAAGTAATATGCTTTCCTTCTAGCTCTTATATTTCATCTTGGGAACAGTTACCATACCAAAGTGCTGGAGCTATTGAAAGAGAGAGAAAGCAAATCAATTATTTGCTTTTTTCCCCCAAGGCATAGGAGGTATGCTAACAAGATCCTTGCGAGCTCTTCTCTGTCTATGGACGTGCCTAGTGTAGAGCAGATGAGGGTATGTTTATTCCAGACCTTTGGCGGATATTTCAACTTCTTCAAATACCAAATTATAGTTGTGATATTGCTACCGCTGCCTGACTTTCTGTCTTTAAAGCAGGACTTTCAACTTCAACAGTATTGCTGTTTGGGACTAAACAATTCCATGTGGTGGGGGCCGTCCTGTGCCTTGTAGGATGGTTAGCTCCAGCCCTAGCCTCTATCCACAAAATGCCAGTAACATCCCCTGCCCCAAGTCGTGACAACCAAAATTGTCTCCAGAAACTGCCAGATGTCCCGGTGAGGAAGGGAGGAAGGATGTAAAATCACACCCAGTTGAGAACTGCTTTAAAAAAATCAATGTCTGAAAACCTCATCACCCTTCTAAGAAATCTGACCTGTAGTTTGGGTATGTTGATACCAAGTGGGGAGTAATAGCACCATAGAGACCTGCCAGTAACCAGTGCAAGGACTGCTCTTTGGATTCTTGGGGCAATGGAAAAGACTAGTTTTGACTTTTGGTCATGAGAAATTGAATTGACCTAACATATGCCAAGAGTAGAGGTGACTGGTACAAAAGCTACAAGAGACCCCTTCCCAAACCCAGCATTGAACAGTCAGCAACTACTTTTTGTGCCATGCCAACAACATGCCATAGCCACCCACATCATAAGAGAGAAAGCATTCATCAACTTGCCACTACAACTATCCTTTCTTCTGGGAAGTTCTTTTCTGTCTTTTCATGAATACCTAGCATCTTGTGACCCTAAAACCAGGTGCACCAAAGGGAGCAGCATTTACTAGACATCTCAATACTTGTTTCTCTTCCTCATAATCAGAGTGACATAAATCTATCCATAAGTCTGTGATTTCCAAACATTAACCTGCATAAAAACCATGTGTAAAGCGTATGAAGCCACAGATCACTGGGCTGCATCCCCAGAAATTCTGATTCACTGGTTCTGGGGTGGGGTCTGAGAATTTGCGTTTCTAATTCATTCTCGAATGTTGTTCCATAATCTGTATAAAGCCTCTCAACATACTGTGAGGTTCTATATAAATGGTAATGATCATCACCATTATTAGCCTGAATTATTTCACAGGCATTCCACTTTTCTAGAAAGTTGGAGGGAAACTGAGATTATTGGGCTGATAGTTGTGAGAAGGCATTTGAAGATTTCTGCTCCTTTGTTGAGGGACTACTCAGAAGCCCACAGTTCCAATTCACAGAATCTCCTAGGAGACCAGAAGAAGGGAGGAGCCAAAATTTAAACCACTCCTCCAAGCGTTTCCTTTAGGAAGTAAGCTCAACCCTCATGTATGGGCGGAGAAACAATGCATGTTAGAAACCAGCATTTGCCCAGAGGAAAATGGAAACACTTGGAAAGGTTGAGTCCCCACTGCCCCAGTGTGACCCAGACTAGAAGTTTTTTTAATTTTTTTATTTTTGAGATGGAATCTCACTCTGTCACCCAGACTGGAGTGCATTGGCCGCTCCCGACCCCCACAGCCTCGACCCGCTGGTCTCCAGCGATCCTTCCGCCTCAGCCTTCCAAGTAGCTGGAACTACAGGCGTGCACTACCACGCCCGGCTCATTTTTTATTTATTGTGGAGATGAGGTCTCGCCAAGTTGCCCAGGCGGGTCTCAAACCCGCGGGCTCAGGCAATCCACTCACCTCAGCCTGCCAAAGGTGCGGGATTACAGGCTGAGCTACTGAGCCTGGCTTAGAAGTTTTAAATACAAGTCATCCTTGAAAGCTGATAAGGTCTCCAACAAAAGATGTGAACCTACTATGTATCAGACCCACAGCTCTTTGTTCTCTTCCCATCTGTGTTCAAGCCTCATCCCTGTTCACCGTTTCTGCCTGGATCAAAAACCATAAAATGGTGCTTTCTCCCCCATTACTGGTCTCATGATGGCTTCTCCTGTGTCTGCTTTGGGTGTCCACATCGTAGAGCACAAAAAGATGATGTGGGCTCTAAGTTACTACACATGTCCAAACCAGTATTGCACTCGTGTCAACTTATTCTCTTTCTTTTTTATTTTTATTTTTAAACTGGAGTCTCACTCCGTTGCTCAGGCTGGAGTGCAGTGGCACGCTCACGGTCACCCCGGTGTTGACCTGCTGGACTCCAGCGAGCCTTCTGCTTCTGTCTTCCAAGTAGCCGGAACTACAGGCATGCGTTACAACGCCCGGCTAATTTTTTGATTTATTGTAGAGACAAGATCTCACCATGTTGCCCAGGGTCTTGAAGCCGCAGGCTCAGGCAATCCCCTCACCTCGGCCTCCCAAGGTGCTAGGATGACAGGCTTGAGCCACCGCGCCTGGCCTGTTCTTTCTTTATGAAGCAGTCCCTACTTTCTCACCTGTGTGTAGGTTGTAACTTTCAGCCCCACCAGTTTCCTCCTTATTCAGTCATAGGTCATTTTTTTTCAACTGGCTTTCTTTCAAAAATAAAATACAGCTTCACTGAGATAAAATTCGCATACCATAATCTTCATCCTTTTAAAGTACACAATTAGGCGGGGTGTGGTGGCTCAAGCCTATAATCCCAGCACTTTGGGAGGCTGAGGCAAGTGGATTGCCTGAGCCCATGGGTTTGAAGCCAGTCCGGGCAACTTGGTGGGACCTCATCTCTACAATCAAAAATCAAAAATTAATTGGGCATGGTAGCACATGCCTGTAGTTCCGGCTACTTGGAAGGCTGAGAGTGAAGGATTGCCGGAGCCCAGCTGGTTGATGCTGGGGTGGCTGTGAGCGTGCTACTGCACTCCATCCTGAGCAACAGACTCTAACTAAAAAAAAAAATGTAAAAACAAAGTGTACAATTAATGGGTTTCAGTTACACAAGCATTCCTACTATCTAATTCCAGAACATTCCATCACCCTAGAAGAAGCCCTGTACCCGCCAACAGTAACACTCCACACCTCCTTGCCCTAGCTCCTGCAGCCATGAATTTACTTTCTTTCCCTGTAGATTTGTCTTCTCTGGAAATCTCACATAAATGGAATCATAGAACATGTAGCCTTTTGTGTCGCCTGGCTTCTTTCACTTAGTGTAATGCTTTCAAGGGTCACCCATGTGGTAGCATGTACTTTATTCCTTTTGTATAGCAGAACAGTATTCCATCGTATTGCTATATCATACATGTTGTTTATTTGTTTGGAAACATTTGGATTGCTTCTACTTTGGGGCCATGAGGATTAATACTGCTCTCTACATTTGTGTACACGTTTTAATGTGGATATGTGTTTTCATTTCTCTAAGAGAAGAGTTGCTGGATCATATAATAATTTTATGTTTGATGCTTTGAGGACCTGCCAGACTATTTTCTAAAGCAGCTGGATCACTAGCAATGTGTAAGGGGTTCCATTTTTCCACATTCTCACCAACATTTGGTTTTCTTTTTCTTTTTTATTATAACCATCTTAGTGGGCCTAAGGTGGGCATTATGATTGGAATTTCCCTAATGTTGATGATGTTAAGCATCTTTTAATGTGCTTATTGACCAGTTGTGTTTGGAGAAATATCTATTCAAATCTTTTGCCCACTTTTAATTGAGTGATCTCTTTATGAGTTGTAATATGTCTTTGTATCGTCTAGATTCAAGTCCTATATGTGATGATTTGCACATTTCTTCTACCATTCTGTGAATTGTCTTGTCTCTTTCTTGAAGGTATCCTTTGATGCACAGATGTTTCTAATTTCGGTGAGGTCCAATTGATCTGTTGTTTTTCTTTGATTGTCCTTTTAGTGCCCTAAGAAACCATTGCCTACTCTAAGGTCACAAAAGTTTACTCTGATGTTTTATTCTCAGAATGTTATAGTTTTCACTCTTACATTTAGGTGTTTGGACTATTCGGGGTTCGCTTTTGTGGTTGAAGGAAGAAGGGCATTCAACTTCATTCTTTTGCGGGCAGATATCTAGTTATCAGCCACTAGTTATTAAGTGAGCGATGTTTAAGCATCTTGTCATGTACGTTGGCCAGTTGTATATCTTCCTCGGGGAAACATCTATTCAAATCTTTTGCCCACCTTTTCACTGAGTTGTCTTTTCATGAGTCGTAAGATTTTGATTTGGGTTTCCTCAATGGTGATAATATACCAAGTGCTATTCTAAAGTCTAGGGAAACAAGTAGGTAGGACATAGCTGTTGCCCCTTAATGAGCTTACCCTCATAGTGGGGGTGGAAGGTCACATTGAAATAGAAAACAACAACAAGGTGCCTGACGCTGTGCCTGGCCTTTAAAGAATGGATAGCCAATGGTGGCTTCAATGATAATCATAATAGCTATTATTGTTGATACTATAAATGTCAACAGAGAGAAGTATGTACAGAGTGCTATGGTAGAAGGGAGTGACTGACTTTCCCATGTCTCAAGACAGCTTCTCTTGGGGTCACCCTCAAGGCCTCTGGGGCCCAGGAAGAGGAAGGCTGCAGCCAGAGGACTCCTCAAGGCCAAGAGAGGAAGGACCTCGGGTTGTATGTCATGGGCACAACTGGGTTTCTTGCCCCTGCGACTGTCAGCTCAGAGCAGGGTTATGTGACTGGGGAGGAAAGAGAGGCTTCCTTCATCTGTTTGTAGATGACCTCTACAGTCTTTGAGGGCAGTCTCAGAGGCTGATAGTCAATTTGATTACGTGGGTATATTGTCTGACTAGATTACGTGGGTACATTGTCTTGAACATTATATAATAGAACCTGAGATGTCTATTTCCTGGTGATAGCATAGTATGTTTTCAATTTGAACTTTTAAAGCCTAGAGCAATGGTGGCCTTTTAACATGGATGTTGTAGTACTCTTGGTAAAATATCAAAATCTGGTTTTGTTTGTTTGTTTGGGTCTCATTCTGTCACTCAGGCTGGAGTGCAGTGGCACAATCACCACTCACCACAGTCTCTACCTCCTGGGCTTAGGTGATCCTTCTGCCTCAGCCTGCTTAGTAGTTGGGACTACAGGTGCATGCCACCACGCTCAGTTTATTATTATTTTTTTTTTATACAGACAAGGTCTCACTGTGTTGCCCAAACTAGTCTTGAACTCCTGGGCTCAAGCAATCCTCCCTCATTGACCTCCCAGAATGCTGGAATTAGAGGTGTGAGCCATCTCACCCAGCCAAAAATGTTTATTCAATGTCATCATACGAACTAGTCATCTTAGTGGTAGGGAGTATTTTATGTTCCACATTTCTAAAAAAATTCAATTATAGAAAATTTTAAGAAATCTCATTTCCAAGAATTTTTTTTGTTATTGTTGCTATACTAGTCATCCTGTAGCACATGTTAGCAGAAAAGTGAGAATAGGTGCCACAAGTTAAGAAAAATGTGTTGGAAACGAAAAACTTAAAATTGAGTACATTCTAACAATTAACATAATCTAATTTAAGCTACCAAGTACTTCAGTTCAGTTGGGTAAGATGAAGTCGTTTCGAAGAAAGATAATTTTAGAAACATTGATGCAGAGTTTAAATTTTAATTTAAATATATAGTATTTTATTTTAAAAAATAAAGGTTAGTATCCGGTTTTAATGTCATCTATTGTGTGAACTATGGGTTTTTATTCAATCTTTAGTTCAGTTTGTCAGGCATCGACTGACTACCTTGCATATGGAAGGAACGTGTTTAAGTGTATAGTTTTTTGTCCTAAAAAGAGCTCATGATCTAAGGAAAAAACACTGTCTGGTGTAGGACACATACAAGAGGGGACCCAAAAATATCCTAGAATTATCCTTTGGAGGGCAGGCCCCTTGCAGTACAAGCATCCCCCGCTAGGTAAGTGTTCTAGGAACCCATCGGTACCAGTATACCAGCTAGTGTTGTTTTGCGAGGCTACATTCAGCTTCAGTGAATTTTTTTTTTTTTAAGATTCTTTCAAGCATTTGCCCATTTCATGATAGGTGATTTATGAGCACACCTGCCCACACTGCACTGAGTGTTCAGCAGTTTTTGACCAAAAACAGCATGACCCCTGTTCCCCACCCTCCTTATTCACCCGATCTTGCCCTGCTGGTTTTTTTTTTTTGTTTGTTTCCCTGGATGAAAGAAGTCCTTAAAGGGAAACATTTTGCTGATGTGGAAGAGGCGAAACAAAAAATGGCAGAAGCACTAAAAAGCATCAGAATTGATAAGTTCAAAACCTGTTGTGAGCAGTGGAAAAAAGCATCTAGACAGGTGTGTTGCATCAAACCAAGAGTACTTTGATGGTATTGAAGTTTAAATGTGTAAAAATAAATAACACAATTTTTTATAAATAAATTTCTTTGGGAGGGGAGCCCCGCCATGCCTTGCTGGTTACAAGAAGCAGCAAATGGTGAGAAAGGCTCTCATGGAGTTATCCAAGGTTTAGGAGTACAAGACAAGGAGAGGATGACTCTGAGTCAGAAGGGGTAGGCCTGGGAGAGCTTTCTGGAAGAGCTGATCCCTGAGCCAGAATTCAAAGGGCCAGCAGAGATGGGGTGAGGGGAGGAAACAGCGGGAGCAAGACTTAGAAAGTGTGTGTGGAAGGAATCAGGGAAGTGGTTGTAGCCTGGTACACCTGGTGAGTAGAATGATTAGGCGATGTAGCAGGGCATACTACTAGGAGAATAGGAAGAGTCACATAGTGTAGTCCTGATAATACCAAATCAGTGAGTCTGGACTTCATTCTATAAGCACCAGGGAGCCGTGGAGGTTCTTTGAGGATGGTTGTGACATGATCGAATTAATATAAAAGTAAGCCGGGCTTGGTGGCTCAGCCTGTAATCCCGCGCCTTTGGGAGGCTGAGGTGAGTGGATTGCCTGAGCCCGTGGGTTCGAGACCCGCCTGGGCAACTTGGCGAGACCTCATCTCCACAATAAATCAAAAAATGAGCCGGGTATGGTAGCGCACACCTGTAATTCCGGCTACTCGGAAGGCTGAGGCGGAAGGATCGCTGGAGCCCAGCGGGTCGAGGCTGCGGTGGCCGGGAGCGGCCACTGCACTCCAGGCTGGGTGACAGAGTGAGAATCCAACTCAAAAAAAAATATATATATATAAAAGTAGATCAAAGGTTAGGTTAAAGGTGGAGAAAATATTAGAGACCATTCTTGGGTGCTGTAAGTGCCGTCTTTCAAATTTCATATCAGTTAAGCCCCCAAGGGGTAGTTGGAGGTATGTAATACAGAAGTTCTTGTGTTTCAACTTTAAAGGCTAATTATGCCTCTGGCAAACCTCTTGTCTGATATTTTTATTTGACCAAGCAAGTGCTTATAAAGGGTAGCGCTGATAAAGCATGAACTTCCTTTTTTTCCAGCAAGAATAACATCTGAGTCAGTACCCCAGATTTTCTCCTTAAATGTTTCTTATTCGAGGGGAGGAACCAACCAGATTTGCATTTAGAAGCAAGATCAGGAAATGTGTCCATACGGCAGAAGAAGACGAACTGACAGGAAGCATGGCTGTTGGATAAAACTCCAGTCCCTAGGTCGGGACTGAACCCAGTGACCTGGGTTTGCAGCCCAGCTCTGCCACTTACAGGCTGTGTGACTGTAGGCATGTTAGGTAACCGGTCTGTGCCTCTGTTCTCTTCATCTGTAGAACTGGACAGTGGTACTCACCTCGGTGGCTGTTAGGAGGATTAAATAAAATGATACACAGAGACTGCTCTGAAGAGTGCCTGGCACTTAGGAAGCGCTCCATCAGTGTGAACTATTCATAGTCATTTGTTGGTCAATAAATGTCTATGACACATTGTAGTTGACATTGAGCTTCACAGTCACCTTATGGGTACTGTTACCATTGCTGCTAACAAACCACCCAAAACCTAGAGCCATAAGATAACAACCATTTTATTATGCTCACAGATTCTGTGAGTCAGGATTCCTGAAAAAAGGACAATGAGGATGATTTCTTTCTGCCTTCGCGGTGTCTGAGACCTCGACTGGAGGCTACTTGAAAGGCTGGGGAGGGGAGAGGCAGCTGGCCTTGGCAGACCCTCTTCCAGGATGGCATCTTCCACTCACCTGTGTGGCACTTTGGTGGGATGGCTAGAAGGCTGGACTCAGCTAGGACTGTCACCTACATGTGGTCTCTCCAGCATGGTGGCTTCAGGGGCACAGGCCAACTTATAGCGTACTTTCAGCAAAAGCTGCATGCCTTTGATGTCCCAGTCTTGGAAGTCCTATCATGGACACTTCCCATTCTCTTTTGGCTGAAGCAGTCACATGCCCTGCCCCCAGACCCAAGGGTGAGAGGTATAGGCCACACATCTCCATGGGAGGCATATCAAAGAATTTGGGGCCATGTTTTAAATCACCACATTGGTATCATTCCCTACTAGAGAGTACAATTCAGTGGAGACTACATGATTTGTCAAGGGATAGTAACTGGGAGTTAGGGAAAAGAGGAGCTTTAGGGGAGGAAAATGACTTCTTTTTTTTTTGAGTTGGAGTCTCACTCTGACGCCCAGACTGGAGTGCAGTGGCATGCTCACAGCCACCGCAGCCTTGACCTCCTGGGCTCAGACGATCCTTCCACCTCAGCCTTCCAAGTAGTTGGAACCACAGGTACGTGCCACCACACCTGGCTAATTTTTTGATTTATTGTAGAGATGAGGTCTTGCCAAGTTTCCCAGGCTGGTCTTGAACCCGTGGGCTCAGGTAATCCTCTCACTTCTGTCTCCAAAGTGCTGGGATTATAGGCGTGAGCCACCGTGCCTGGGCTGATTCTAAATTCTTACCCGATTCTTCTGATTCTAAATTCTTGCTCTTTCAATTAGATTATTCAGCCTCCTTAGTTGATATATACTGCTAATATGTGAAAGTTAAAAGAAAAAAGTTAACTGGCTTTGAGTCTATTAGGTAACTTCCTTAAATAGAAACAGAGACCTAAAAAGTATAAGGTCTGCATTTAGATGAGTTACACATAAACAGACTTCATATTTTAAGGTGGTTCTGGGAGGAGTTCCACCCTGAGATTGGTCAGACAGCAACTTTGTATCATGTCTTCCCAAGGAAAGAGCTCTGGAACTAGATATGCAACTATGATTTTGTTTGCTCTCCAGGAAAATCTCACCTGGCCATTGTCCAGCGGGTGAATAATGAAGGGGAAGGGGACCCTTTCTATGAGGTGATGGGCATTGTCACGCTGGAGGACATCATAGAGGAAATCATCAAGTCCGAGATCCTGGATGAAACTGACCTCTACAGTAAGTGCCTGGCCTTGATTGAATTCCCAAGGTCATTTCCTTTCCTCCAAGACTCTCAGGTGCAACTCAGTTTGACATAGAGCGTAAAAGGGTGTCCGGGCAAGCCCTGTGCTCTGAGGTGTGCCAGCCACCTATGCCAGGTGCTGGCGTGGCAGGATACCCTGGCTGGAATTACTCCTGAGTCACTGGGAACATGCTAACTGTTTGTCAGGAGGGAAGCTTCAGGAACTGAGCCAAGAGTAGGAAAAGGAGACCTCCCTGCCTTGGATGGAAAAGGGAAAAAAAGAAACAAAGTGTGCCCAGGATGGTGCCAGGGGCCTCTCTGCCCGGTTGTTCTGGTTCTGCCTCTTCGTCCACCTAGACGCAGACCCCAGCACCCTGTGGGGGGTTTCACTCACACCAGAGCATCAGTGGGTAGTGGAGACTGTCACTGCCCACCCACCGCCTGCGCCAAAAATGTAAATATCCCTTCTGAGACCCTGCCCTGCCCTCTTATGCCTTTAAGCCCACCACTTTGGGGTTCTTGTTCTCCCCACACCACCCTAGACAAAGCACTTGCTGCCTGGGTTTCTGCCCGTTTCTTTCTGGTCCCCTCACCCTCCTACCCAGTCCCTTCATGAACCATCTAGACTCCTTTATGCTTTGGGTTACTGGACCTTATCAAAGCTTGCTTGCAGACATTGCAAAGGCATGCTCCATCTCCAGGATGGAAGTGTGATCCAAGTCCATGGAGACCCCAGCCAGGAAGGATCTCCTCCTCAGCATTCCTTCTCTTGGGCGGCCATCCCCTTTCCCCTCAGATAGGGCACTTCAGATGCTGAGGCTCTCCTGGAGAACCTGCCTTTAGGGATCAAAGGTCCATTCTTTCTTCTTCTCTTCTCTTCTTCCCTGTATTTTTATTTTATTTTATTTTTTATTTTTTGAGTCAGCGTCTCACTCTGTGGCCCAGGATGGAGTGCAGCGGCACGCTCACAGCCTCCGCAGCCTCAACCTGCTGGGCTCAGGCGATCCTTCTGCCTCAGCCTTCCAAGTAGCTGGAACTACAGGCACGTGCCACCACACCTGGCTAATTTTTTGATTTATTGTAGAGATGAGGTCTTGTCAAGTTTCCCAGGCTGGTCTTGAACCCGTGGGCTCAGGCAGTCCTCTCCCTTCAGCCTCCCAAAGTGCTGGGATTATATATAGGCATGAGCCACCGTGTCTGGCCCTTCCCTCTATTTTTCCTAATTATCTCCCATGGGGGGCCGGGGTAGAAGAAGCCCTTCAGAAACTGGCTCTGGGTAGAAAGAGCTTTCATGTGGTGTGGCAGCGTGCAGTGCTGAAAGAGCATCCTCTCTTTGGGCTGAGAAGAGCTCAAACCCCAAAAGGAGGCCAGGCCTTGACAGACACTAGCAAGAGTGTCATTGCACCTCCCTCCGAGAACCTGGTGTCACTATGTGCTGGGGTCTTCTTCAAACAAGGACTGAGCTCAGAATGTCCTCTGCCTCCCCCTCCCCCCTACTGCCCCCCCCAGCCACTCTTACTTTAAACCCCCAGGTGTCTCAGTAGATAAACTGGTGAAGACATTCACACTAAGGTGTTAGTGGCTGATAAATCTACATGAGTCAGCTCCTCCAAGATGTGTTTGAACAACCTGAATGCAAAAAGGCCCCCCTATTAAAATAAAGCAATAAAGCAGGAGCTCAGAGGAATGACTCCAATAATGAAATGTGAAGTGGCATTCTGAGGGGGGGTGAGAGCCAAAGAGCTGGGCCCTAGCCTGGAGTTGCTGCTGTCTTGCTGAGTGATCCTCTTTCTAAGGAGAGGGTTAGGCTCTTGTCTACCCTTTTCATCATGCCTGTGTGATTCCTTAAGAGCTGTGAGACGGCTAAGGAGCCAAGGAGCCAGGAGTACTGTGTTTCTGCTTCCTCTTTTTTTTTTGTTGGAGTCTCGCCCAGGTGCATGCAGTAGCACGCTCACATCCATTGCAGCCTCAACCTGCTAGGCTCAGGCGACCCTTCGCCTCAGTCTTCTAAGTAGCTGGAACTACAGGCATGCACTGCCACGCCTGGCTAATTTTTTGATTTATTGTAGAGATGAGGTCTGGCCAAGTTACCCAGACTGGTCCCGAACCTACGGGCTCAGGCAGTCCTCTCACCATGGCCTCCCAAAGTGCTAGGATGACAGGCTTGCTGTGTTTCTTCTTACATGACGCTGACTTCTTCCGTGATCCCGACTCCTGGTTAAACCTGAGCAGAAAGAATGTCAAAGCAGGACCAGGTGACACGAAGGCCCAGGGTCAGAGCAGGCTGCAGAATTGTTGTGCTAGGGCGGGCACTTTCTCCCTTTTAGAAAGAAACCCAAAAGCTCTGGAATAAGAGGCTCTAGTAGGAGAGGGAGAAGATTCTGAGGCCCAATTTTTCTGCCTGGTGGTTTAGTCCCTTCAAGTCTCACTGTATCCATTCAGTTGGCCCTGTCAGCCCTGTTTTTTCCAGGCCAAGTTTGGAGAAAACCCAGACCCCTCTTCCAGTTTCCCTTAGTACAGGTAGGATAGGCTGGCAGTTTCAATGTTTCACTCAAAACTCAGGGAAAGCAAAAGAGAAATGACCGAAGGAAACACACCGCCCCCCCAAAAAAATACGTATGGGTATATATATTTAAGACAAGCTTAAAAAAATAGGTGAAAAAAAAATAAGTTGGAAAAAGCAAATTTCCTCAACCAATAACCATGTGCCCAATATATAGGCTTTTTTGGGGGGAGGGGTCGGTTTCAGACCCTGCCTGGATTACCTGCCTTTATTTTTTATTTTTTATTTTTTTCCGAGTTGGAATCTCACTCCGTCGCCCAGACTGGAGTGCAATGGCCGCTCCTGGCCACCGCAGCCTCGACCTGCTGGGCTCCAGCAATCCTTCCACCTCAGCCTTCCGAGTAGCTGGAACTACAGGCGTGCACGCTACCATGCCCGGCTGATTTTTGATTTGTTGTAGAGATGTGGTCTCCCCAAGTTGCCCAGGCGGGTCTCGAACCCATGGGCTCAGGCAATCCACTCACCTCAGCTTCCCAGAGCGCAGGATTACAGGCTGAGCCACCGAGCCCGGCTGATTACCCACCTTTAGAGCGGTTCCCCCTAACAATATAGGTCCCTGCCTGTTTCTTCCCTTCTCTCCTCCTTGTATTTTTCCTGATTGTCTCCCATGGAGGACCTGGGGCTGAAGCAGGAGCACTGTGAGAGGTAAGAGGTGGTGACCACCCTCCTCACCATGGTGGCATGCCTCAGGCACCAGTCAGGGCGTGGCTTAAATCAGCAGCAGGAGACCAGGCCAAGCCAGTTCTAGGGAAAGGAGGGGGACAGAAGCAGAAACTCCCTGGCCATCCCCCACCCCACCCCCTGCCCTCCTGATGCTAAGAACACACGTCCCTCGTGTTTGCAGGCCTTTATAAAGGCAAAATCACAGGTATTTTCCTGTTGGAGTCTTGTGCTAACTGCACAAGACAAATAGAGGGGCTGTTCTGAAATATTATGAGCATCCGTGTACGATTAAGACAAACAAAAACTCTGATGCTCAGAGAGGTTGCACAGCTTGTAAGTAGGGAGCCAGCCCCAGAACCTGGGACTGGGGCATCCGAGCCAGCTTCCCCCTTCTCCCTAAACACCACCTAAGTGTTACTTACACAGAGAAGAGCGTGGTGTCCTCCCTCTGTACTCACCAAGACCCTTCTACTCCCTGGGAAAGAAATGTTGAGATGTCACCTAGAGTTGGCACTGCAGAAATGCGTGGTCCCAAAGGATCTGTCTGTCCCCTATGACTCTGGGAAAACCTCCAAAGACCCACAGGGATTCTGAGATAGCTGCACTCTGTCCCCTGTGACCCTGTAGCCGACAATCGGAAAAAGCAGAGGGTCCCGCACCGGGAGAGGAAGCGCCATGACTTCTCCTTGTTTAAGCTTTCCGACACGGAGATGCGGGTGAAGATCTCGCCACAGCTTCTGCTGGCTACACACCGCTTCATGGCCACAGGTAGGACTCTGCCCACCCCAGAGCAGCTGAAGCAGAAACTCCAAGGTGGGATGGGCACCAATCCTTGTCAGTACCTTCCAATCGGATTCCAATGTGTACCCAGGACTGAGTCTGAGACTACTCTTCTAGGAGGGAGGGTGCCTCAGATAGGGTAACAGATGCCACCCGCTGTCATGTTGAGCTCCGGGGAATAAGTGAGTACAACCCAATTCTTCTACTCAAGAGAGGAGCCACAGAAGCCACCGCGCGGCATTTTCCTTTTTGTAGTTACTCACTGGCTGAGGCCTGAAGCTGTCCTCCGTCCTGTGAGAGTTTGGGTGCCCCAGAATATGTGTCTGGGAGGGAAAGACCTTGTCCTACCCAGCAACAAGACTCCTGGGTCCAGTACCCTTCAGGGGCCGAGTAGGCCTGTGAGCTAGGAATTCTTAAGATATAGAAGTAGATTGTGGATCCTGGAGTCTTTATTTTTTATTTTTTTACTTTTTGAGTTGGAGTCTCACTCCGTCTCCCAGGCTGGAGTGCAGTGGCACACTCACGGCCACCCCAGTTCTGACCTGCTGGTCCCAGGCGATCCTTCCACCTCAGCCTTCCAAGTAGCCGGAACTACAGGCACGCGCTATCACACCCAGCTAATTTTTTGACTTAGTGTAAAGATAAAGTCTCACCAAGTTGCCCAGGCTGTTCTTGAATCCGTGGACTCAGGCAATTCCCTCACCTCGGCCTCACAAAGTGCTGGAATTTGCAGGCTTGAGCTACCTTGCCTGGCCAATCTTAGAGTCTTTAGAAGAAAAGAAAAAAGGCAAGAGAATCCAAAGATGAACTCCTTGTGACGAAGGTCAGGTGTGTCATTGAACCCTCTGATATTCCATGCCTTATTAATGAGCTGACCCAGAATGAACATGTCTATCACCAAGTTCAACATTTAGTTAATTAAAATTATATTTACTGAAGAGATAATGAATGCCAGCACTGAGCCAGGGGCTAAGACGTAGAAAATTTTTAGTTGGAGCTTCTTTAAGGTAGAATTTTCAACATATTATCTCATTCTCAATACAAATTTCTTTTAACCACTGGCTGTCTGATTTCCCAGAGCAAAACAGCTGTATCTATTTAATGTAATAGAACTATATAATATCTGTTCATATGTATCTGTGATACAATTATGCTTCACATTACTGACAACTTATTAGAAATAATTACCTGTCTCTATTAACTTGGGATTTCATTTCATTCTGCAGATAAATGTCATACAGATAAGCCAGATTAAATTCTCTGTATTTCATTCGATTATAGCATTAAAGACTCCGTTCACATGGCTTAGTTATATATGTCCAACTTTAAAGAAAATCCCAAAGAAAATTATTAACAAAACTGACATTTCCAAAATGGTAACCTGTTTCTCCTGAGATGCCAGTGTAGGGACACGCATCCCCAGAGGGCATGGGGAAGGCCCTGAGATGTATCTCTTTTTTTTTTCTTTTTTTTGAGTTGGTATCTCACTCCATTGCCCTGGCTAGAAGGCAGTGGCACACTCACGGCCACCCCAGCATCAACCTGCTGGGCTCCGGCAATCCTTCTGCCTCAGTCTTTCAAGAAGCTGGAACTACAGGCGCACATTACCACTCCCAGATAATTTTTTTAAAAAAATTTATTGTAGAGACAAGGTCTTGCCAAGTTGCCCAAGCTAGCCTCGAACCCACGGGCTCAAGTAATCCACTTGCCTCGGCCTCCCAAAGTGTTGGGTTTACAGGCTGAGCCACTGAGCCCAGCCATTCTGAGACACACCTTGGGGGTCATATCCGCACCGTGAAGGAACCGCGGGAGCCCTGTCAGCCTGGTGCTAGGCGCGTGAATGGGGTGGTTCTAGCCCTGGTTGTAGCCACGCTGACTCCTCCCAGATGCTGCTGCAGGGATGGGCAGGTGGGACGCGGCAGGTGCTGATGCCTCCCTGCCCTCCACCCTCCCCTAGAAGTAGAGCCCTTTAAGTCTCTGTACCTTTCGGAGAAGATCCTCCTCCGACTCCTGAAGCATCCCCACGTGATCCAGGAGCTGAAGTTTGACGAGAAGAACAAGAAAGCCCCAGAACACTACCTCTACCAGCGCAACCGCCCTGTGGACTACTTTGTGCTGCTTCTGCAGGTGAGTAGGAAAGTCGAGGAGCCTGTAAGAGCAGAACGAGGGCGTCTCCACAGTGGAGAGGAGCGGCCGTGCTTCTCTCGGCTGCTTTTCAGCCTTTGCAGTCCCTAGAATCTTCTCCCCCTTAAGAGGACCAGGACACAGGAAGGGGCAAAAATGACCGTGTGAAGGTAGTGCAGCATGCTTTCACAAATATAATCACCTTCCACCCTGGGCGCCCAAGCGAGGCCTGTCTTACAAGTGTCAGGTGCGGTTGCAGCTTGTCATGCCATGGTGCCCTGTCCTGGCTCCACCATTACCTCTGTCACTCATTCTCTGTCTCTTCTCAACAGATCTATGAGCCCTACATGCAGAGATTGTTTTAAAACTTTGGTTAAGCTCACATTAGCTTAGAAATAGCCTCTCTGTGTTACGGTCCACATCCAGCCTCTCTGCGCTGATGCTACAATTTGCCTCCACATATCCTCCCAAATGGTCTCGATAAAATGGCCTCTTTTCTCCAAAAATGGAGTCCCATGCTTCACCGTTAAAAACGGACAAGGGCTCTGTCACAATTACTATATGACATAATGAACACATAGTCTACAGTCTTATGCTTAGTATAAATTTGACAGTTTTCAAATAAAATGTGGAGGGAATAAAATGTGCAGGCTCAGAACTGGGAAAGATCAGGTTTTAACATGCCATCATTGCCATTTCCTAACTAACCTCGACCAAGTTCTTTAACCCCTCTGAGCCCCAGAATCACTTCATCTCTAACCTGGGAGTAAACATGGAATGGGCCTCATGGAGCTGTGGGGCCAATTGTGCGAGATCCCATGCCGTGCACAAAACACAGAATCAGGTCTGTACACACACACAGGACACCACATATTGGCTCTCATGTTTACTAATGATGAATTACACAAGCTACACATGGAATTAGACTTGATCTCCACCCAACTTAGACCTGGTCTCATCTCAGTCTACACCAGTGGGGTAGTTTCTGGGGCCCTGGCTTGACTGGTGCTTGGACCTGCATCAGGGAAAGCCGTTGCAGTCTGACTATTCATGACTGAGTGCTACTCATGAATAATCAAGCAGTGAATTTTCTGCAAAGAGCTACCACAGTTGGAGGCGTGGAATACTGTGCAGCCAAAAAAAAAAAAAAATAGAATGAAGTCATGCCTTTTGCAGCAACATGGATATAACTGGAGGCCATCATTCTAAGTGAATGAAAACCAAAAATCAAATACCGCTTGTCCTCACTTTAAGTGGGAGCCACACACTGAGTATACATGGACATAAAGATGGGAACACAGACATGGGTGACTCTAAAGTGGAGGGGAGGGAGAGGGACAAGGGTGGAAAAACTACCCCTTGGCTACCATGCTCATTATTTGGGTGATGAGTTCAGGAGGCACCCAGACCTCACCATCACGCCATATACCCACAAAACAAGCCTGCACGTGGACCCCCGAATCTAAATAGTAATAAAAAAAGATTGGAGGCAGAAGACATAAATCTGGACAGGATGAACCTTCCCCTGTGATATGATCATGAGTCCCTTTGTCATCCAAGCAGAAATGCCTAGGGTCTAGTCTCTAACAGCCCCAGATGTGCCTGCATGTTCTCAGTGGCTTCTTCTTTCTTCCAGGGGAAAGTGGAGGTAGAGGTGGGGAAGGAAGGCCTTCGCTTTGAGAATGGAGCCTTCACCTACTACGGTGTCCCAGCCATCATGACCACTGCGTGTTCAGGTATTCTAGTTTCCATTTGCTTACTGGGGAAGCAATGGGACATGGTAGAAAAAGCACATGGGCTCAAGTCTTGACTCCTCTTTTGAGTTCCCACCTGTTTGCCTGTGGTTCCTCTCACTTCCTCTTGCTTCCCTCTCTTCACTCTTTCCTTCCTTCCTTCCTTCCTTCCTTCCTTCTTTCCTTCCTCCCTCCCTCCCTCCCTCCCTCCCGTCCTGTCACCTAGGAGTGCAGTGGCATAATCAGGACTGACTGCAGCCTCTATCTCCTGGATTCAGGCAATCCTTCTGCCTGAGCCTCCCAAGTAGCTGGGTCACAGGCACGCAAATCAACAATTTTTGTTGTTAGCATTTTTATTTTGTTTTGTTTTTGTAGAGACAAGGCCCCACTATGTTGTCCAGGCAGGTCTCAAACTCCTGGGCTCAAGCAATCCTCCCACTTGGCCACCCAAAATGCTTGGATTACAGGCATGAGCCACCACACCCAGCCTCTTTTGATTGCTCTTTTGACTCCTGCAACCCTGAACAAGCCTTGGCTTACATTTCTTCCTCTGCGAAATGCATATAATAATCACTTTCTATTCTGTTAGTCTTTGCTTTAATAAGTGAGAAGAGTATTACACTGAAAAAAAGAAAAGCGGTCACCTGATGGAGTGCTAGGAATGGCAGATAGAATATTTCAGTATGGAAAGACAAGCTTATTTTGCCTTTTACGCATGTTCCCTACCCTTCCATGGGTTGCCTGGTTTTTACAGGGTTAATCAGCACCAGGGGTGGAGTGGAAGAGGGGCAATTCCTGGAAGAAGTTTTGTTTTCTGAAATGCCTCTGAACCTCACCCCTCCTTCTGTCCCTAGACAGCGACGTGCGGAAGGTTGGAAGTCTGGCTGGATCCTCCGTCTTTCGTATGTATCTCCCAAATCCAAATCCCTTCCTCATCCCTCCTCAGCCCCCTCTGGGGACCTGGACCGAGCACTTTATGCCTGGGCTGGGGCTAAGACAAATGCTGGCAGCCTCTTTGTAAAACGTTCTGCCAGGTACCCACAGACCGTGGGGGCTTAGGTTCTGTGTGGGGGGCATGTTTTCTGCGGCTTCTCTGCTCACATGCAAGCAATAAGCGGTTGGGGGTGGGGGTCGGGGGTGGAGGCCCCACCTCCTGCCACCGGCCAGGAAATGCAGGCCGGTGACATGTGTGCTTGAGTGGAGGCTCAGCCTTCCCTTCTCTGCAGTGATCATTCACCCACTGGCCTTCACGGGGAAACCCTCAAATGCCATCTCTGTGCCTGTGGGGTTTGTTCTCAGTAAGAAGTGACTGCAAGGTCTGGGGCCGTGTGTCCCAGGCTGGTGCAGTGCGTGGCTCATCGGCTTCTCCTTCCCTGTTCCCCCTCTCGGTGGGTGGAGGGGCATCGGCGGGCCGGGGTGCATGCTGTGGGCCGGGCGGGCACGGGGCTGCCAGCTGCTCTGCCCTGCCCCTCCTCGTGCTGTGTCTTCTGGCTCTTCGCTGTGTAGAATCACCGCACTCGTGTCTAAGGGGCATGGCCTTGACTGTGATGTCAGTGTGATCCAGAAAGAATGACTTCTCTTGATCTCTTTTGATTCACGGGTCTGAGTCTTGCATCGCTTTCAGCTGTTAGCATTTACGGCAGCCGCTTCAATGCCAAATGGGGTGTTTCCCTGCATCATAAAAAAGATTTTACATTGTGTGTTACGCTGGAATTTATCAGAGGACCCCTGAGCTTGATATCACAGTCCCTGGAACATGGCAAGGTAGATACCATTTAAGTGAAATGAAAGAAATGGCTTGCTTCAAACCACCCAGCAAGTTGATGACTTGCCTAGATGCTTTCTGGTGTCCTGGCCAGTTCACCCAGCACAATGAAATACAGATTGCAGTTTCTGTGTGGAAGTTGTAGAACCATTTTCTCTGTAATTTCACAACCTTGCCCAGCAGAGGGCTTCAGTGGAGTCTGAGTACACACCCGCACCAAAGGGGTGGCAGAACTTGAGTTGAAGGAGACCTGGAAAATAAAAAAGACCCTCAAATCTCAATCAGGGCTGGTGAAGGAAGCATCAGTACTCAGTGGAAGAACTCTGGATGGGTAAGGGACGCGGGACTGAGTCAAGCTCCATTCTGTCCAGGAGATTTCCACTGTCTGTCATGCTAGGAGCTGCTCCTGGAATTCTAATATGTTACCTAGAAATGTGGTCCTGCTCTGACTCTCCCAGGAGACCAAAAGAGGTGAAAAGTCTAAGAAAAAGTCCTATATAAGACTTTCCAAGCCAGACTCGGTGGCTCAGCCTGTAATCCCACGCCTGGGGAGGTTGAGGTGAGTGGATTGCCTGAGCCCGCGGGTTAGAGACCTCATCTCTACAATGAATCAAAACGAGCCGGGCATGGTAGCACGTGCCTGTAATTCCAGCTGCTCGGAAGGCTGAGGCAGAAGGATCACCGGAGCCCAGCAGGTCGAGGCTGCGGTGGCCAGGAGTCGCCACTGCACTCCAGTCTGGGTGACAGAGTGAGACTCCAACTCAAAAAAAAAAAAAAAAAAAAGACTCTCCAGCCCATCCAATTTAGATGACCTTCTTACTTTAAAAAAAAAAAACAAAACTTTCTTACACAGAAGGAAGACTTTACCTGACTTCTTCCTTTCCTTCCTTCCAGTCTCTAGTCTATCAAAGCATTTTGATTTTATCAGTGAGATGAGAGTAAACTCTCAATACCAATCACTCCTGGTTAGCTAAAAAGAATTATCTAGCCCTTCCCCTCCCTGTGTTTTTTTAGCAGCTTTATAAATCTTCAGAAGGAAAAAGAAATATGATTAGCTAATAGGGATGAGGAAACATATTACATCCTCCTCCAAGCCCTCCCTGCGTAATGGGTGAAGTGTGGTGCAGCCGTCCAGCCTCTTTCACTGGCCAAGAGCCTCGGCCTATAGGTCATGGGAGGGCTCAAGACTGAGCCACAAGTAGTTAACTCCTGTAGGGTCTTAGCCTGGAAAACACCCCCATCCTTGAACCAGCCTGCAGCTGACTCAGCTTATTAGGATGAGAAGTGAGATGATGAGTCTATGGGAATACTGGCCCTGTGACCTACATACACTTCAGCGTTGAACTTGAGATGACACAGAAGCCTCTGGTTTTCCCATGGTAGGGTGGAGGGAGGGATCGAAGGGCATACACTCCACACTGTCTTCTTTTTCTGATCGCCAGGGAACACAGCAGAACCTTGATGGGCTGGCAGTCTAGAGGAAGCCTACCCGATCTCAGGGACCTGGAACAGGTGCACACAGAGACATGTAGATGTGAACAGTTGGCAGTGTATACACTTAATTCTATGATTCTTCTTGAGAATATAGGGCTTCTTACTCCAATGTGTCTCATAATGTTAAAGATTCATTCAACTACTATGTACACTTGTATGGAAACAAACTTGAAAAAAAAAAAAAAAGATTCATTCAAATATTCATTAACATCTCACGTCAGAGTAAATGACTACCAGGTAGGTATAAAGTCCCCCGCACCCCCCGCATGCGCAGGTAATTTTAGATAAAATCATTTTAGTACAACAAGCAAGACTGCACAGGGCTGCCTCTGTCAGGGTGCTGTCCCCCACAGACTGGCTTCATTTCACTCCTGAAAAGGGACTCTGGGAATGCTCAGATAAGAGAGATGAAGCCAGAGTCCCATGCTGAGACACCCCTCAATCGGGATCCAGATGGGGAAAGGACTGGACTGCTGCTACACGCTTCATCCCACCCCGGCCCCAGGGGATAGGCAGCACCATTACAGACCCTGGAAAAGAGCAGGAAGGGAGGGGGTGGAAAGAGGGGGATGCCGAGCACTGTCATTTGCTGTGAAGTCACTGTGACTTACAGTTTTGAGGTTGGTTGGTTTGTTTTGAGATGGAGTCTTGCTCTGTCGTGCAGGCTGCGGTGAGGGCTGGAATCATAGCTCACTGCAGCCTCAAACTCGTGGACTCAAGTGATCCTCCTGCCTTGGACTCCCCCAGTGCCAGGACTACAGGCGAGAACCGCCGTGCTCAGCCCAAAGTGACGATGTTTTAATTCATCAAGTGACGTTAAAACTGCTAGAAATATTGTCTTCCTTTAGTCCTGGTCCTCTAGCAGTGCACAGTTCCTCACCGGCACTGTGACCTCAGAAGGCACCCATAGGGGTCCGAGGCAGGATCAGAGAGGCCCCTGGTGGGAGCATGTTCTTTCCTTCCAAGCCTCTGAATGCCTGTGCGGCGCCCTCCCAGTGGGGCAAGGCCCTGGCGGCTGGGACGGCCGGTGGGGCTGCAGCCTGGTGGAACGGCCTGGGCTCCCAGCATGTTGCTGGCTCAGAATGGCCTGGGAGAATGCTGCCTCCATGATCCCCACCGGGGCACAACCTGCGCTTGTCACTGCCATCCCTGAGGCCCTCTAAGATTACTGCACGTCCTTTCAGAAGACCTTCAGCAAAGCCCATTCTGTTTTCCTGTGTTTCTGGAAAGCAGCTTTTTAAGAGGGTGCGACTACTGTGTTTTCAGAAGTGCAATTCCTTTTTGCAGAGAAATGTGCTGCTGTGAAGCTCCCAGATCCAACTCTCACCCACTTTGCTCTTTGTCTCTCTCCTTTTGTGTTTATCTTCCTTCCGCAACTCACAACCCTGACTCTTTAGTGCCCGTCTCTGGGTCTCGTACCTCCGCCGTCAGCAGAGGGGACTCTCTGGCGGGCTCCCCAGGTAAACATGCATGGGGGTCTCGGGTCTTCGTAGAGCCAGTGGGTTTGCAAGAAGCCTTTGGTCTCTGTCACTGTCCTGCATGAGAACAGTCTTTCCCACGGGCACTCGTGTGACTGAGGCAATATGTGTTGGGCAAGTGACACACTCGTGTACCCACGGCCCGGGCATGGCTAGTCCAATGGCATCATCTGTGAATTGCCCTCCCAGGGATGTATCTGTGTGTACGTGGAAAAACAGTGAGGGTGAGGGATCGTGCGACTTCTTCCGCGTGATTCGTCCAGCTGCAGAGTGGAGGGAGGAGGACAGTAGGGGAGACATGGGAAGAAATAACGGAATCCCCTGCTCTCTACCCACCTGTCTTCCTCCCACCTTGCTGTCTGTGTCTGCATCCTCCTTGTAATATAATTGTGTGACGCTCACATTCTCTGCAAAGGATGCTACATGTAAACGTTTCATTAGGCTTAATCTCTCCTGTTAATTCAGTACAAGTTGACTGGGTTTCTTCTTAACCTGGCAAAGCTGCTCTCAGTAGAGCTATACAGTAACTGCGTGCAGTGCGTGCGATATATCTGAGCCATCGGTTAACTGTTTATGTTGTTTTCATCTCTGGAGGTTGTTTTCTTGGGCTCATAGAGCAAGTAATGACCAAGCCAGGAATGTATGTGTTAAACTGCCCCACAGTTCGATCCCGGTGCCCTTTGGTTGAGGCAGTGATTCCGAGGCTCCACCGTATGCCTCAGTCATCAAGAATCCATGTAAGGTTTCTCTGTATGGTAGACCCTCAACATTTTTTTGAGGCGGGGTCTTACTCTGTAACTCAGGTGGGGGTGCAATGGCACGATCTCGGCTCACTGCAGCCTCGACATCCTGGGCTCAAGTGATCCTTTCGCCTCAGCCTCCTGAGTGGCTGAGACTATAGCTGGGCCCCTCCACCCGGGGCTAAATTTTTGTTTTTGTTTTTGTGGAGACAAGATCTTGTTATGTTGCCCAGGCTAGTCTCTAACTGCTGGGCTCAAGTAGTCCTTCCGCCTCGGCCTCGCAAAGTGCTGGGATTACAGGTGTGAGCATCACAATCAGCAACCCTCAACATGTAAAAAGGCTGTGTCCTGAGACCTCAAGCCCCCAAATCTACAAGGAGTATTTATGTTGACTTCTATTTCCTCCCAAATCACATTTTCCCATCAAAAGTCATCTAGTTCCCATGTTTACCTGTACAAGACAAGTTAACCAGCTTCTCAGATGTCACAGAAGTGTTTTCTCTCACTTGATGGCCATTTTCCACTGAGAAAGCTCTCCCTGTTTTGTGAGAGCTTGGGCCTCCATGATGACCATAGGATAGGACGGTCGATGTCAGATGCCAGGCTGGTTCCACCAACTGAATGGTCTGCTCCTATATGCCACCAAAATTAGAAGTGCCCACATCACAGACCTCCACGATCCCTCATATGCAGCGACTTTTGGTGAATGCCAAGGGTGTGCTATGACGGATCAGTAGAAAGGGAAGGTGCGTGTTTTTCAGCCAAAGGGGTCAAAGCAGGGGTGTATTTTCCTTTTTAATTAGCCTCCAGCTAACCAGATAACCTAGTCTATTATAGCATTCTAGTTAAAGAAAGACTGTCTAGTCATCAGTATTTATTGTGAAAAGTTTCATGGTAACCCAGTGTCAGGAAGAGATTAGAGCAACTCACTTCTGCTGCGGAGAACCCCCAGGAAGTGCTGCAACTTTTTTTTTTTTTTTTTAGAGACAGGGTCTCACTATGTTGGCTTAAACTCCTGGCCTCAAGGGCTCCTCCCACCTCAGCCTCTTAAAGTGTTGGGGTAACAGGCATGAGTCACCACACCTGGCCTGTTGCGACTTCTGATCCATGTGTCCCCGAGAGCCCTTCCAGCCTTCTTCCATTTTCCATGACTGTGAGTGTCCAGCCCAGCAGGAGATGGGGTCCGCCCACAAGGGAAACCGACTGATAAAGAGGGGAGCATGAGGCCAACTTATCCCACCCGTGGCTTAGCTCTGCGGGGTCGTGGCAGACACACAGAAGGTGGGAGTACCTTGTTCCTTCTCTGACTCTTTTCCGTGCTCTTTCTGTGCTATCACCTCTGTCCCGCTCGCTTTTGTTCTGTTTCACCAAAAGAAGGAGCCCAAGAAACCTAGGACTTTTAGAATGAAGTTCTGGACACTTTCTGGCCCCATACTTGATTTCTGATCCAGATACATTAATTTACGTATATATGAAGTCTTAACCCCATCTAATATCAGGGGAAAAATAAACCCTAAGAATTTATAGGGCCTGTAAGTTAAAATAACTGTTTTATTTAACCCCCACAGCTACCTTAGAAGACAGGCAGGAATTGTTACTGGAAAATAACAGATAAAGAAATGGGTTCTGAGAGTGTGTGGTAAGCAAGAAGTGGGACCAGGGTTGAACTCCAAGTCTCTTAGATGCTGCACTCCTGGGACCTGAGACCTCGCCATACCTCTGCATATAGGCACTTTGTGTCCCCGAGAGGCTGTGATGTGTTGGCACTTTGAAAGCAGCCACTGGGTGCATCTATCTGGTGCCCGACACTGGATTGAGGCCAGGGGTCCCTGCACCAAATACTTCCATCATCATCCACAGGGATTTTCTTTCTACTTAAGCCTTAGCTTGAAATAAGGACAGCACAGTGGTTTATGGATTACCTCAAATGCAGTGTAATAAGCCAACTCTACAGGGGCCTTCATTTAAAAATGAAACTTCTAGCCAGCACAGTGGCTCATACCTATAATCCCAGCACTTTGAAAGCCCAAGGTGGGAGAATTGCTTGAGCCCAGGAGTTCAAGACCAGGCTAGCTAATATAACAAGACCTTGTCTTTACCAAAAACAAAAAACAAAAAAAATACAAAGATACAAAAATTAAGCAGGCATGGTGGTACACGCCTGTAGTCCCAGCCATTCTGGAGGCTAAGGCAAAAGGATCACCTGAGCCCAGAGATTGGAGGCTAAAATGAACTGTGATTGCACCACTGCGCTTCAGCTTGGGTGACAGAGTGAGACCTTGTCTCATTCATAAATAAACAAATAAATGCATACATTCATAAATAAGTAAATAAATAAGAAACTTCTAATCAGCCCCCTGAAAGTACACAGCTCCACAGTGGTTATCATTCCCTCTCCCCAGATTCATTTCTTCTATCTTTTCTTGGTGGCGGAGATCATTTTAAGTTGCCCGTGACAGTCTTTTCAAATCCACAGAAGCACAGAGATAGACATCGAAACCAAGGGTTATTTTCAGTGCTTGATTGTCCATTTATAATGTGCCCTGAGATCAATGGTGTAGAGGCTTTTCCTAGAATATACCAGGCATCCCCAAGTATAATCGATTTACTCTGCAAAACGTGGTAAGTGGAAATATCCCTTTGGGTTGGCTTGTGTGCTGTGAACATTTGGGACCCATTGAGGCCCCGTGTAATATGAGTGAGTTCATTTGAGATCCTAACTCAGACCAACTTGCCAAGTTCACATGTAGCTTTGACAGAGGGCTGGCTTTTGACATTTGGTTGTCGGATGTAGAATATGACTCCAGAACAATGACTTTTAATAATCCTAGTTTGTGCTCTTCTAAACCTGTGTCATTAAACTCCCCAACCATTTGGAGAACATACAGATAGCCCATGGTACCTCAAATTTCCTTACAAAAAGGAGAGTCGGGGGCTGTTTTGTTTCTTGGTCCTGCTTCCAGGATAGCATGGTGAAGCCTCCCTGGACCCAGGCATCCTGGAAGCAAGAGTCCTAGAGCTGTGTGTGGATTTCCCAGGTCCCATCTATGAGTGACAGGAGATTCCATCCGGCCCCAAGGACAGTGTAAAACCCTTTTCTGCACCCTCTGCCACCCACCCCTAATCCCACCCCAGTGCCTTCTCTACCTGGCCTCGGGAGCTCCAAGTAGCCAACCAGGACAGAGATCTCTTGCTGACCATCCACTTGGAGGCTACAGGAGCAAGGTCTGCCTCTCTTCTCCAGGGAGCTGGGGCTCTAGAGAACAAATTCCTGCTCCCCATCCCCTTGGCACCCCGGAACCAGCTTGAGGATGCGACATCAGAGTGAGAGCAGGCAAGGAATGTGTTGGCTGCCTGGCCACCCCCACTGGCATGTCCTGGCTGTATGTTCCCTCTCACTGTTTATCCTCCTGGGACTATCCTTGGACTTCTTCTCACTTGCCCCTGATTTGTGCCTCTGTGCCAAGGGGAATTATACAACTTGAACTCATTTGCCATGCTGTTGGGATGCTCGTCTGTTACTGATTTCTTCAGCTTTTTTATTAAAAGCATTTCTGTTTCCATTTCCCCTGCTCAGAGCCCTCGGAGTGGTTGTGCACAATTACCAGAATGCCAAGTTACTAGCATCCCACCCATGGAGGAATGCCAGACTCAGACATGAAAACGTTGGTCTTGCACAATGCGTGGATGAGTCAGGGCTTGCTTTGATAGGGAATGAGGGTTCTTTTTTTCTCTTAAAGAGTGGTTTTAAGCTGGGCTTGGTGGCTCTGCCTGTAATCCCGTGCCTTTGGGAGGCTGAGGTGAGTGGATTGCCTGAGCCCGTGGGTTCGAGACCCACCTGGGCAACTTGGTGAGACCTCATCTCTACAATAAATCAAAAAATTAGCTGGACGTGGTACTGCACGCCTGTAGTTCCAGCTACTTTGAAGGCTGAGGCGGAAGGCTCGCCCAAGCCCAGCAGGTCGAGGCTGCGGTGGCTGGGAGCGGCCACTGTCCTCTAGCCTGGGCGACAGAGTGAGACTCCAACTCAAAAAAAAAAAAAAAAAAAGAGTGGTTTTATAGGCCCCACCTTTGAAAGATAGCAATAGCCGTTTGGTGTTGGTAGTCCTTTGGGGTTTTATGAATAAACCTTCAAGAGTATTGTTTTTACTTAAAAAAAAAAAAAAGTTTGTCTTCCCAGCACAACCGTGATGTAGCTTGCATGTGGCAAGCAACTCCCTGTGGGTAACCTCTGCGCTGGGTGGCTCTGGGGTGTTATTGCTGCCTGTTTCCAACCGGGAGTGGAAGTGATTTGGGACAAGTTCCTGATGGAAGGAGGTGAGCGGATAAGACGGGGCTGTTTTCCTGTTGTCCTCCCCGAACGTGTCTTGAAATTGTGCTTAGGAGATGAGACTGTGGAACATCAAGTGTGGGCGTGTGAAGGTCATGGCCAGGCAGGCTAAGCAGGGTTGTTCAAGGAACGTCAATGGCCAGGCACGGTGGCTCATGTCTGTCATCCCAGCACTTTGGGAGGCCAAGGCAAGAGGATTGCTTGAGCCCAGGAATTTTTTTTTTTTTTTTTGAGTCAGAGTCCCACTCTATTGCCCAGGCTGGAGTGCAGGGGCATGCTCAGGGCCACCACATCCTCGACCAGATTGGCTCAGGCGATCCTTCCGCTTCAGCCTTCCAAGTAGCTGGAACTACAGGCATGGGCTACCATGCCTGGCTAATTTTTTGATATATTGTAGAGACAAGGTCTCACCAAGTTACCCAGGCTAGTCTTGAGCCCCTGGGCTCAGGCAGTTCTCTCTCCTTGGCCTCCCACAGTGCTGGGATTACAGGCTTGAGCCACTGCACCCAGCCAAGCCCAGGTATTCAAGACCAGCCTGGGAAACACAGCAAGACCCTCATCTCTTTAAAAAAAAAAAAAAAAAAAGGAACTTGTGATTTCTCAACCTACCTGAAGCCGCCATCCCTGCTCACACACTCTCACCTCGAGGTCAAAACCCACCAGGGCAAGGTGTGGTTTTCCAGACTCTGCCCTCTCCTGCAGGACTGCCCTGCTCCTCTTTCTCCACAACAAGCAGCTAGGAGGGAAGAACTTGGTTTTTTTAGCCAGCCTCCACCCTAAAACAGCCACAGATGGGTCTAGCCAAGCCAGAGCTCACCAGTTTGGTGGTTTTTTATTGTGTAGATTTAGGGGTTACAAGTGCACTTTTGTTACACGGGTATGCTGCATGGTGGTGAAGTCTGGGCTTTTAGTGTACCATCACTCGAACAGTGTACATGGTACCGTTAAGTTCTATCTTATCCCTCCACCCTCCTACTCTACCCTTAGCCCACTCTGTATGTACCCAGTGCTAAGCTCCCACTTAAATGAGAACAGGTATTTGACTTTCTGTTTCTGAGTTATTTCACTTAGGGTCATGGCCTCCAGTTCCATCCATGTTGCTGCAAAGACGTGATTCATTCTTTTTAATGGCTGGGTAGTAGTGGTCCATGGTGTGTGTGTGTATACCATATTTTCTTTATTCTATCATTCATTGATGGACATTTAAGTTGGTTCCAGGTGTGAGCTGCCACACCCGGCCACGAGTCACATTTAAAAAACCCAAATCAGCCAGGTGTGGTGGCTCATACCTACAATTCCAGCACTTTGGGAGGTTGAGGTAAGGAAGGATTGCTTGAGCCCAGGAGTTTGAGACCAGCCTGAGCAACATACCAAGACCTCCTCTCTATAAAGAAAATTAAAAAATTAGCTGGGCATGGTGGAATGCACCTATAGTCCTAGCTACTTGGGAGGCTGAGACAGGAGTATCACTTGAGCCCAGGAGGTAAAGGTTGAGTTCAGTGAGCCAATATCGTGCTACTACAATCCAGCCTTGGCAACAGAGTGAGACCCTGACTCAAAAATAAATAAATCAGCCAGGCGTGGTGGCTCAGTCTGTAATCCCAGCACTTTGGGAGGCCAAGGCGAGAGGATTACCTGAGCCTGGAGGTTCGAGACCAGCCGGGGTAACTTGGTGAGATCTCATCTCTACAATAAATCACAAAAACTAGTCGGGTGTGGTGGCACGCATCTGTAGTTCCAGCTACTTGGGAGGCTGAGGCGGAAGGATCGCCTGAGCCCAGGTGTCCATGAGCGTGCCACTGCACTCCAGCCTGGGTGGTAAGAATGAGACTTCAATGCAAAAAAATACATACAGAAAAGTGATCCTGGCAGCTGAAGTGAAAGCAGATTATAAAAGTGGGGATACTGGGGTCCAGGTGAGGTTGACCATAACCTGAACTTGGATGAATACAGAAGTGGGACTGACGGGCTTGTTATGTCACAGGGAGGTGGCAGGGCTTGACTCAGGGTTGAAGTAGTAGCAGCAGTTGAGAATGACCCAGGTTTCTGGTTTTAGGAGCCAAATGTAAGTGATGACATTTACTGAGAAGGGGGAACCTGGAGGTGGGACTCTTAATTCTATCATGATATCAAGGCGGTGATTACTAGGGTTCTAATGAGAAAAGGATTCAACCTACTGTTATTTTAATCTCTCTGCTACATGGTTTGATAGACAACAACAGCTTAGAAGCTAAACAGATCATCAACCCTCCAGGACTCACTCCAAATAGATGCTAATCAAATGTTCTGATTGATGGCAGCATTATCTCAAGAGACAGAATTAAATTCCCGAGGTTCTGCCCTGAAGGAGCAAAGACCTGAGGCTGTGAAGACTCTGATTTCCCATTAGAGACCCTGAGTTAGATCTGTGTTAGGAGCAGCTGACAGCCTCCTGTCCCCTCACCCTCGCTTTTTTTAGTGGGAAGTTGGAAAAGTGAAATTTAATGTTTACTTCTATTAATATTTGATTTTTAAACATGTGTATGTAATTATTTTTAGAATAAAAGACCAAACATAAGCAATATTTATTTGCATCACTAATGAATATGCTTTAGTCTGTCCTATATAGACATTTTAATGTAGACTTGAATTTATCCAGTTTGAGAAAAACAAGATAGAGTCAATCAAGAATTATAACTTAATTAACTTAAAACACTACATTCTTCTAAATTATCCTTTAATGTATAAATACAAATTAGTTTCTTCTTACAAGCATTTTTTTATCATGTAAAGGGAGGAAAATGAGGAAAATATACATATCTATAAATTTGTAGCTAGAATTTTCTGTAGAAGTCACTATTAGCTAGCATAGAATGACCTCTTATCCTTGAAAACATCCATGACTAGCTTCACAGATTGCATGATCATATCCTGATAGAATTCCCAGATACCCTCTAGAGCTAAAATATTTCTGAAATAGATGTGAAACATACTAACGCAATAGGATTTATTTTTAACATTCTGCTGCTGCAGAAGTCAGGGGCAGATTGACAGGCTTTGGTGTCGGGAAGGGTCAGAGGAATGTGTCCAGCCAGAGCCTATGTCCATCCTTCAGATATCCAGGGTCCTGGAATCTTCATCCAGACAACCCTGGGGGACGAGGGCTGCAGAAGTCCTAGGACCGGGGCTGGCTGTCCCCAGGCAGCCCCGTGTTCTGGCACAAAACTCGAAGGACTTGAACCTGGCCTTCTGGGTTGTTATGAGCATTTGTCAAGGACAAGGATAGAACCTGTGTTAACAGTTTATTGGTGTGACTTCTAACCAGTAAGTATTTATCCCTATGGTTTGTGAGCCTATGTTTGTCCCAGTGAGCCTCTATTTGTCGCAGCCCTGCCAATGCTGGGCAGGCCCAAGTTGTCACCACTAAAAAAAAAAAATCCTGTGTGAGGATTGTTGTCTGCTCAGTGACACATGGCTTTGAGAGCAAATCTAAGGCCTTGGCCTTTCCAAAATAAGGTTTTTAAATAGAGTTGCTGTCCAATACCTCACCCTGGTAGGGGTTCTCATGGTGTGGGATAGCAAACCACACCCACAGCACCAACTTGAGGATCCTCCTGCACCTAACCTGAAGACAAGAGCCAAGAAAGGAGTGAACAGGTGCTGGGTGGGGCACAGAATGTTGTTCTGTGGGTTCTTCACCTTTGCTGCAGAAAAGAATTTCAGAGCGAATCCAAAGTATAGCTTAGGAAAGAATTTATTAGAAAGAAAAAGACATGCGCAAAGGAAGTGTGGGTGACTTAAGAGAAAGGACACATGCCTGCCTTTGACAAGAAGCCTTATGTACTTTCAAAACGGTAAGTAAGCACACCATGAGCTAAGAGCAGAGGGCTGCAGGTCACGAGTTTGATTACCATTCCTCAGCCTTTCAAGGTCACAAGGACCTTCCAAATAATGAAAGTTGCTGTGTAACTAGATTTGTGCTTTTCTGAGAATATCATGTCTGTGTTTTGGGTAATTCTGTATTTTTTTGTGTGATTTACTGTACGGGTCGTTCCATATTCCAACCCACAAGGTGGTCAGGTCTGATGTGCCTGATCAGTTGAGTGAAGGTCATGTATTATCGGATAAGAAAGATGTCTGTTTGCTTACCCTGTTCTAAATTAGACCTGCCTGACTACTTCTGAATGATGTTAACTATGCCTGCCTCACGAACCACTTCTGTGTCTGTCCCGGGGAGACACATGCCCCAGTTCCCCACTGGGAGAGGTCGTGGGGAGTGGCCTGAGCAGGGTGGAGCTGTGGGTTCCTGTCGAAAGCGTTTGCCTTTCAGAGGAAGAAACTCCATCACGGCAGCTCAGCAACTCTCTGGGCTCTGATGGGAAGGGCAGGCCCATTTTCACCACCCAGTGCTGCCACTGCCTGAAAGTTGTGTGGACCTCAGTAAACAACACTCTCTCCCTCCCTCTTTCCATCCTGCTCTTCCCTCACCCACCCCTCCTTGTCTTTTCTCCCTCACCGTCTGCAGTAAACCGGTCCCCTTCCCACTGCAGCGGGTTGAATCGCTCCGAGTCTCCGAACCGGGAGCGCAGTGACTTTGGGGGGAGCAACACCCAGCTGTTCAGCAGCAGCAACAACCTCTACACACCTGACTACTCCGTGCATATCCTCAGCGACGTGCAGTTTGTGAAGGTAACCCCCCAGGAAGGCAGTCCGCTCTCGCCCAGCAGGCGGGGTTGGCTCTGGGATGGGGAGCCGGATGGGAAGACCTCGTCCCTGGGGATAATGTGCGTCCCACCGCCCATGTTTCGGTGGCATGCTGGGATGGTGGGGGGTACTTGCCAAGACCCTGTTTTCAGTAAGCATCCTGGTGGTTCATTATTTGTCACGCTTTGAAGATCTCCTGACCCCCATGTGGAGAAACTGAGGCACAAAGCAATAGGAGATTAGTTTGCCTGAGACATGCAACTGCCAGAGCTATTTTCTTCGGATTTCTCAGCATTGGCATCCGTTTGATGTTGTTCATATATTTTTCCAAGATGAATTTGCTGTTGACTAATAAACCAAGTGCATAGAAGAAACCATGCTATAATTTTACATATGATGGTTTATCTTTACAGCTTAATATTTAAAGTCTAAAACACAATTGGACCTGTGTGTGAACTGAAAATCTTGTGTGATAACCACTAATGACCCCTTATTGTCCTCGAGCTGTTTAGAGAGAACCACTCTTTGCCTTGTCTTTTTTTTTTTCCTTTTTTGAGTTGGAGTCTCACTCCATCACCCAGGCTGGAGTGCAGTGGCACACTCACGGCCACCCCAGCATTGACTTGCTGGGCTCCGGTGATCCTTCTACCTCAGCCCTCCAAGTAGCCAAAACTACAGGCGTGCACAACCACACCTGGCTAATTTTTTGATTTATTGTAGAGATGAAGTCTTGCCAAGTTGCCCAGTTTTTAAACCCATGGGCTCAGGCAATCCTCTCACCTCCGCCTTCCAAAATGCTGGGATTACAGGCTTGAGCCACCGCGCTTGGCCTGCCTTGTGATTACCGAGGGGAACAGTGGACTCTTCATTCCTTGCTGGGATCAGCATCACACAGAAGCCTTTAAAAGGCTCCCCCTTGCTCCTGCTCCCATGAGTTTTATTTCACTTTCCTTTGTTTCCTAGCTTTCTGAAAGCCACAACAAACTTTGGCCTGGGATCTGGCTAGAGCCCCATTTTCTCCAGTTCCCCAAAATGCCCAGTGGGTTCACTTGGTAGCTGTTGTCCCCTTTGTAGTCTGGGTCATGAGAGGTGTCCTGAAGTCATCAAGGTGGGAGAAGGTCCTCCCTTTCCTTCTGTCTGGAACACATGCCCTGATTATTTGGAGAGCCATGTGCGCTGGGTGACTCTCTAACTTCCAGGACTCCGCGGACACTCTGAGCTTAAACTGACATCAGCTGGTGAAAGTAACCATGGAATGTCATCAGAGGGAGGGGCAGAACCTGGAGGGTGCCCCCGTATAAGGCTCGCTACTGAGCCCCTTGCCTGAAGTGTCCGCTTACTCTCACACCCACCACCTGAGGCAGGTGCTGCTGTCATCCCCCTTTTGCAGATGAAGAAGTTGAGGGCGTGTAGGGTCACATGGCTAGTCACGGCAGAGCCATGCTTCAGAGTTGAGTCTTTCTGCCTCCAGAATCCAAGCCCTAAACTCATGGGGCTTTGGGGAAGGTTGTGGGGAGTCAGAGCAGAAGGAGCCAGGAAGTGGCTTTACGAAGCAACCAAGCGGTACTCACGGGGTGTATGACAGTGACATTGAACAAGTCTAAGGTGACAAGGGGCGAAACCTTATAAGCCACAACTCATGATTCTCCTTCCTGTGGCCGCCATCCTCGGGGTCCCCTCATCGCTAATACAGACCATCCCCAGAAGTGGAGGCAGGAAAGAAATGGGAAAGAGAAGCATTCCTGTGTTCACTCCTCAGTGGTGTATAGCACTGGGCACATGGTTTGTGGAAAAAGAAATGGAAAGTCATACTCTGAGAATGGGGTTCGACAAGTATTTTTTTTTTTT
>NW_007240436.1:63386-68855 GCF_000164805.1 Carlito syrichta
AGCGGCCACTGCACTCCAGTCTGGGCGACAGAGTGAGACTCCGACTCAAAAAAAAAAGAACTCTGATTTTTTTTTTTAAGATGTGGGGTACAATTCAGGATTAGGTATACAGATGTCCATTATGCAGGTACCCTTGTTGATGAGGGGTGCCCCTTCCTCCTCTGGTAGTTTCCCTCAACTGCCAATTCCACCACCCCCCCGGCAGTTTCCCACTACTGCCAATCCCTTTCTTATGGTATTATGATAGTTGTTCAAGGTCCGCTTATGAGTGAGAACATATGGCACTCTGATCTTTTTTTCTGTGATAGATCACTGAGTATGATTGACTCTAAATCCACCCAAGTTTCTGCAAAGTCCATGTGTTAGTCCTTCTTTATGACTGCATAATATTCCATTATGTATATGTACCACATTTTTTTTCATCCAGTCCAGCTTCGATGGGCAGTATAGGGGGGTTCAACAAATATTTAAGGAATGTGCTCTTGGTGCTTGGCATTGATGAGATGCCGTGGCGAAGACAGCACGCCCCCACCTCTTGGGGGTGCGCATAGGCAAAGCGGGGAGGTGTGATAAACAAGTATCCGTGCATTCTCACACCCACTGCATGAGGCAGGTGCGGCTGTTGTTCTCCTTTTTTTTTTGAGTTGGAGTCTCACTCTGTCACCCAGGCTGGAGTGTAGTGGAACACTCATGGCCACCACAGTCTCGACCTGCCGGGCTCAGGAGATCCTTCAGCCTCAACCTTTCAAGTAGCTGGAACTACAGGCATGCACCACCAGGCCCAGCTAATTTTTTAAAAATGTACTATAGAGACGAGGTCTCACCAAGTTGTCCAGGCTGGTCTTGAACCCGTGGGCTCAGGCAGTCCTCTCGCCTCGGCCTCCCAAAGTGCTAGGATGACAGGCTTGAGCCACCGCACCCGGAATGTTCCCATTTCATAGATGAAGAAGTTGAGGCTTGAGGCGTGTAGGGTCACATGGCTAGTCATGGTAGAGCCGCGCTTCAGAGTTGAGTCTTTCTGCCCCCAGAATTCCAAGCCCTAAATAACCATATCAGTAACTTAGGGAATATCAGGGAGTGATAAGAAACATGAAGGAAAGTGTCCCAGTGTCCTGGGATATGGATTTGCAGTGACTGGGCAGAGAGGGCACAGGCTGCTCTTGAGGTGGCTATCAGACAGGCTGAGAAAGGACATTTTTGCTGAGAGGTGGAAGGGGAGGTGTTCAAGGTAGGAACAGCAGAGGCAGGAAGGAGCTTGGTGGCTCAAGGGTCTGAGCATTGGCCATGGTGTGCAGAGCAGAGACTGAGCGAGGGGAGGAGAGGGCGACAGAGACAGTGTCACAGGGATTTCTAGGCCACAGCGAGGAATTCACTGTGCTATTTTAAGCACGTTGGGAATTTTGGCGAAGTGAGCTTCCCAGGCCTTTCCGATTTGTCTCAGTCAGCTTGGGCTGCTGTGGTGAACTGCCTAGACTGGGTGCCTTAAACCACAGATGTTTATTCACCATGATTCTGGAGGCTGGAAGTCCAAGGTCAAGGCGCCAGCAGCTCCCGTGTCTGGTGAGGGCTTCCTCCTGGTTTGCAGATGTCCTTTTTGATCGTATCCTCACACGGTGGAGAGCAGAGAAAGGAACAAGCTCTCTTCCTGAAAGGGCAACGGCCCCACTCACTAGGCACCCCCGTGGCCTAATCATTTCCTAGAAGCCCCAGCTGATCACACCTTCACGTTGGGGGTTAGGATTTCAGTATATGAACATGGGAGGGAGGCAAACGTTCCGTCCATAACCATTGGATCAGAAGTTGAAAACATCAATATGAGCATTGGGTTTGCTGCTTTGGGGAGAAAAGTAAAGGAGATTTGCAGAGTGGTGTTCGGCCAGCGCCTGTGGGAGCCCAGGGTTTTCGGACACGCTCACGTAGACAGGAGAGTGCTTTCGGGAGATGGGCCTGGCAGCGCCTCAGAAAGAAATGTGCTGAGGTGAATACCCAGCACTCAGTTTGCAAGGGCTGTCTTAAGACTTACGGATGATCTCATATCTCATATCCGCCCCCAGAACATAAGGAAAGGGAAGTCTCTTTCCCAGTGTGAGATGGTGGCCTTGTCAAGAACCCCAGATCCCAGGGCGGCTCTCAGGTGCAGGCAGGACCTTGCTCAGACCAGTGCAGCTGAGCAGCCCAGAACATGATCTTTTCCTCCATCCAGATTTTTTTTGAGGTGGGGGTGGTCGGAGTCTTACTCTGTCACCCAGGCTGGAGTGCAGTGGCAGGCTCATGACCACCGCAGCCTCGACCTGCTGGGCTCAGGTGATTCTTCCACCTCAGCCTTCCAAGTAGTTGGAACTACAGGCATGTGCCACCACACCTGGCTAGTTTTTTGATTTATGGTAGTAGAGATGAGGTTTGCCATGTTGTCCAGGCTGGTCTCGAACCTGTGGACTCAGGCAGTCCTCTCGCCTCTGCCTCTCAAAGTGCTGGGATTACAGGCATGAGTCACCATGCCCAGCTCCACCTGGATATTTTGAAACAGAGAAGACTAAATGTCAAGGGTAGAAGTTGAGCTGAGGATGGAAATCAAAGTGTTATTCAAAAACCTCGTTAAACCTGTGTCTTCTAAAAACTTTCAGTGTAACGGGGATAGTCTTACAAAAGGAGACTTTGTGAGTTCAAACTCTTGTTTGAACACACGTGTCTGTTTTGTTTTGACCTTCTCTTTTGTTTGTTTGTTTAATATAAGATTATGCCTTAGACTAAAGTTGCAAATTACTTCCTCCCAATTTAATAGACTGCATTAGGGACATTGTTTGTCTATTTTATCTGCCTCGAGGGATCTCCCTTTCCCCATCCCCTCTTTTTTTTTTAACCTGAGGAGAGTGTTTGAGGAAGTTTAAGAGAAAGACTACAAGGGACATGTTTTCATAGGCCCAAGCCCTCTGGCTGCAGGAAGGTTTTGCAAGGACTTTTCATGTCCAGTGGGCAGGTCTGGAATTGTTTAAGTCCAGGAGTAATTGAACTTCGGGATAAGTTACAAACTGAGATAGAAAGGTGCGTCTGCTGGTTTTCTGGGAAAGGTACTAATCCAAGCCGTGATGAATAGTAGTTAATAAGTTACAAGGGTACCAAAGAAGCCCTGTGAATTTTTTTTTAATGTGTTCTGTAAGTGATGTTACTAAACTAGGAGTATTTGGTGGACATCTTTGTCTGGCTTGTGTCGCTTTGACCAAGATGCTGTGTCCCCATCTGGTGGCTGAATCCCTAAATTGCAGCATCATGTTTTGAGGCATGAAGCCGCTTGAAAGTAGAAAGTGTAAACATTGCATGTAAGATGACAGGAGACGTCACATGAGCCTAAAGGTTAACTTCTAGACTCCTTTGCCAAGTCAAAATGCAGAGCATAGAAGGGCATGTTACTTTTCTCTACTTTCAAGATAAACAGACCTCCATTTCCCATGTAGCTGAGAAGGTGCTTGAATTCTTGAATTCTTGTGTGTGTGTGTGTGTGTGTGTGTGTGTGTGTGTGTGTGTGTGTGTGTGTCTCACTCTGTTGCCCAGGCTGGAGTGCAGTGGCACACTCACGGCCATTCCAGCCTCGACCTGCTGGACTCCGGGAATCCTTCCACCTCTGCCTTCCAAGTAGCCAGAACTACAGGCGCATGCTACCATGCCTGGCTAATTTTTGTTTGTTTGTTTATTGTAGAGACGAGGTCTCACCAAGTTGCCTGGGCTGGTCTCGAACTGCGGGCACAGGCAATCCACTCACCTTGGCTTCCCAAGTGCTGGGATGACAGGCTGAGCCACCAAGCCTGACAGATGCTTGAATTCTTACCTGGCCAACGTATGAGAAAGACAGTTTGAACTCAAGCCGTTGCTAATAAGCAGTTGTATATACAGCAATGAAGAGAAAAATGAAGATACGTTGTCTTTTGAAAAGTGGTTTGAGGGCCGGGCACGGTGGCTCATGCCTGTCATCCCAGCACTTTGGGAGGTGGAGGTGAGAGAATTGCCTGAGCCCAGGGGTTTGAGACCAGCCTGGGCAACTTGGTGAGACCTCATCTCTACAATAAATCAAAAAATCAGCTGGGTGCAGTGGTGCACACCTGTAGTCCCAGCTACTTGGAAGGCTGAGACAGAAGGATCATCTGAGCCCAGCAGTTCAAGGCTGCGGTGGCCATGAGCCTGCCACTGCGCTCCAGCCTGGGCGAGCGAGACTCCAACTCAGAAAAAAAAGAGAAAAAAAAAATGGTTTGACTCCCTTAATCAACTAATAAATGTTTGTTGAGCATTAACAATGGTTCTGGGTACTATAAGATATACTAAAAAAACTAACAAAAATATAGAAATATATCCTCTGAGCTGGGTGCAGTGGCTCAAGCCTGTAATCCCAGCACTTTGGGAGGCTGAGGAGAGGGGATTGCCTGAGTCCTGCGATTGGAGACCAGCCCGGGCAACTTGGTAAGATCTCATCTCTACAGTTAAAAAAAAAATTAGCTGGGCATGGTGGCACACGCCTATAGTTCCAGCTACTTGGAAGACTGAGGAAGAAGGGTCACCTGAGCTGAGCAGGTTAAGGCTGCGGTGGCTGTGAGCGTGCCACTGCACCACTCCAGCCTGGGCGACAGAGTGAGACTCTGACTCAAAAAAAAAAAAGAAAAAAGAAAAAGAAACATATCCTCTGCCTTGTAAATAGAGACCTAGTTAGAAGAAGCTTAAGTTAAATAACAGTGACCGATGCAGGGAAGTGTCTGATGACAAAGTAGTGTATCATCTCTAAGCACTAATTGGCTAGAGAATGTGCTGAAGCTTTAAGGACTTGGAGAGATTAGGAGGGGAGGTAAGGCAACGCCATGGCAGAGGAACCCCTAACAGGGCTGTGGAAGGCAGGTACACATGGTACGCTCAAGGGCCTGTGCAGAGAGGGGCTGGAGCTGGACTGGCCCCGTGATTCTGTGCTGGTGGGTAGTAGGAACACTCTGGGCCGCACAAGGCCAGATTATGGAAATGGGCACAACACGGAGGTTGGCTTGCTAGACTTGCCCAGTACGGGTGAGAAGCGGCTTGTCCAAACTGATATGCTAGAAGTGAAAAACGTACATTGGATTTCAAAGATGGTACACAAAAAGAATGTTAAACGCCTCAATAATGTTATATGAGTTCCGGTCCGGGCATGGTGGCTCACGTCTGTCATCCCAGCACTTTGGGAGGCCACCGCAGGAGGACCACTTGAGCCCTGGAGTTCAAGACCAGCCTGGGCAACATAGTGAGATCTCATCTCTATAAAAAAATATATTTTTTTAAATCAGAAAAGCCGGGCTCAGTGGCTCACACTGTAATCCTGTGCCTTGGGAAGCTGAGGTGAGTGGATTGCCTGAGCCCATGGGTTCGAGACCTGCCTGGGCAACTTGGTGAAACCTTATCTCTACAATAAATCAAAAAATTAGCCGGGTGTGGTAGCGCGCGGCTGTAGTTCCAGCT